>NW_026855061.1:0-78524 GCF_026571515.1 Ruditapes philippinarum
TAGCTAGTTGACACCTAATTGACATCTTCAATGTTTTTCCTTCTTTATCTAACTTGTCAGCAGTTTACGATAACGCTTCTTTATTTAAACTAGTTAGCAGTTTCTTATATAAATTATCATATATATCATCATTCGTCAGCAGTTTAGTATTACATCAAATCGGCCCGTGCAAAAAATCGGCTCTAACACGTTTCGGCCCATATTTTGTCTTTATTTTGTCCGTGAATTACATAAAATTACCTTAAATATTAATATATATTACCTTCCAATTGGATTAATTTCCATTCCTTTTAAATTGGAATTAATTCCAATAGGATTTATTTCCAATAAAAAGTATTGGAAAAAACTCCAATTGGAATAATGTCCAGTTGGGTTTTATTCCAATCGGATTTTTTTTTCCAGTTAAATTTAATGGAAAAAAATCCGATCGGATTTTCCGAAAAATGCTTAAATAGACGTTATTTCAACAAGAAAATGCATACAAATACATAGTAAGCATGTGTTTATGTATTTCGACAATTTCATAAAAATTGAAATTCCCGTTGGAATAAATAATAATGTTGGAATAAATTCCAATTGGAATTTAAATACAGTAAAAACCCGCTTTACGACCACCCCGTTTTCGAGACCAACCCGCTAATACGAACGATTTTTCAAAGACCCGATTTTTTTATTCTTTATTTTAATGGTCGCTAACCCCGGTTTTGAGACCACCCCGTTATTCCGTAATACGACCAGTAAATTCAGTCCCATTTCGTAAATTCTGTACATTTGGAAACCCATAAATACGACCGCGGGCACTTTCTCACCTTGATATTGACATGCATGTATATTGCTGAAATCTTTTTGACACGTAGTGTAAACAACAGTTGTCCTAGTTTTACGACATTTAACGACATCCAATTTACGGCAGAGGTCAAGGTTACTTTGTATCAAATCCGGAAATGATCAATAATATTGCCGATAATTTCTTAATTTTTCACACCTTTAATGTCATAACTGGAGGTTTAAAACAACAAAATATTGAACAGAAAACTTTCAATAAGTTTTCTAGAGGTGTTTCTGCTATCATTATCTCTTTCGTTCCATAATTTTTAACAAACATAAACATGATACGATTAGGTTTTTGAAGTTTTTATCGGCGATGAAAACTGTGAAAATAATTAAAGGTTAATTGGTCGATGTGCTTTGCAGTAAAATGGTGATTTAATTGAGTAAGTCATGTCATTCTTTTAACAAGAATGTAAAAATATGTTTGTGTTTAAAGACATTCATAGTACATTTTCTACCTCTAAAGAAGTCTAAAAAATTTATATGTTAAAAAGTAAAAGAAAAGAAATGAAATAAAAAATAATAGTGTATGTTTAATATCTTCTCATTTGAAAAAGGTTAGCCCAGAATTAAACATGTGTACAGTATTTGGTATCCCTTAATATATTGCCTGGTTTTCTGTTTGACCAAACTCATTAATGAGACCACCCCGCTATTAAGACCAGATTTGTAAAGTCCCTTCATTGGTCTCATTAGCGGGTTTTTACTGTAATTCCGCCCGGACAGCATAATTCCGGTTGGAATACATGAAATTCCGCCCGAACAAATTTTTTAAAATACATTTTTTAATAAGAAAAAAATTTAAAAAGCTTTAAATGAAGTCAATTATTAATAATTAACATTAAATCTATCGGATGAAATGATTTTTGAGTGTTTAGGGCAAGTATAAATGGTAGTGAAGTTTGTCACTATCCCGGTGGTGCAAAGATTTTCCGGTGGCTGTTAATTGTGGATTATATTAGCTATGCAACGCAGTATAGTTTTTGGATTTTTTTTATTTAATTAGTGGAAAATCTCGCATGAATTTGAGGGTGATCGAAAATTCTCTATTTAGCGAGTAATGCCCCTTGTCTATATTTATATAAATTTTATAAGGTTATGACTAAAATCTCATTTTAAGGTCACTATCAAGCAGTATATACCATCCAAACACTGTGTGGGCCCCCTGTGATTAAATCATGTATAAGTGATGAAAATTGTGGAGTTTGTGGAGGCTTCCAGCCCCTACCACGAATCTGTTGGTGTTCTTAATACGAACCTCTCAATATCTGTGACATAAGATTGTTTATTATTGGTGTGTGTGTGTGTTGGTGTGCCCGTGTGTATTGGTGCGTGCGCGCGTGTGCGTGTGCGCACGTGCGTTCGTTTGTGGGTGTGCTTTTGTGTTTTTGCCTAGCTACTCTCTTTATGAAATAGTATTATCTTGCACAACTGGAACCGATAAAGTGAGGTAGAAAACACACTCTTTCAGTCTTTCCACGAGAATGCACCTTTTTTTCAATCAACATGATGTACCTACGCACCCTATTACCTTTAATATTGGATCCTTCCTTGTCAAAAATTAATCAATTTCTATTTATAGATTGCTATGTTTGTTTCAGTAGTCCGCGCATATTAATCAGTGATGACACGATTTTTTATTGTTTTTTTTTATATTTGTTTCTGCTTTAGAGTAGAGTTATAAAATAATAGTGGTTAAATGGTAAGATTTTTATTTATTGTCATTTGATTTATTTCTACTGTATATTCGTTGAAAAAATGAAGTATGTAATTTTCCTGCCGGAAGTGATAGCAGACGACAATACATTTTTTTCAGTTTTAGCTTTATTTTATTTCAAATTATCAATACACTGCAGTTAATTTATTTAGCTTGTATAAATTTTTTTATTTACACATAATTTTAACAAGATCTTTAATTTTTATATCTTATTTTCATCTGGGTTCTGAAAAGGAAGTCAAAGTCTAGGCTACAGTATACTTGAGAACAAGAAGGTCACTTGTGACTTTAGTACGAGAAAGGGGACGGGGCAGGTGGGGTGGCTACTTTGTAAGAACCAGGTTATCCCTATGCTAATTTAATAACTTACGGACACAGGAACATAGCAACCGTATTTGTGTTTTATTGTTTATTAATACTAATTTAACCCATACAATAATAAACATCGTCAAAATGACAGATGATGTGTTTCAAAGTATGCAAATATTCAATAACCCATTTTAATGGCTAAGCACAATGGCATCTTCTCGGCACTTTCCGTCAAAATTAAAACACAATACTTAATATACTAGTATCAAGTTAAACTCTCTCAAAAATAAGTAAATTCATAGATATATACTATATTAAAAGGTTAACAGTACGTTGTTTAAATACTTATTATTATAGTTGAACAAACCGGAATGAAAAAAATGCCAACCTATTGAAATAGAGTCGAACATGTTTATAATTGTACACCAGCAAGCATTTTCGAATTAAAAATGTTTCAAACAAATTTTTAATAAAAATTGTACCGGAATAGGCATTTTTATTTCATGCTTTCCAGTGTTTTATTGTAATATATCAGATGATTATATTCTGATAAACCACTAGTGAAATTTATAAAATATAATTTTCACTGTAGCCGGACTATATCTGAATGCGGATGAAAAGAAAATCAAAACTGAATGGAATAACAGGCAAAAATAAATGCCGTCATGAGTAAATTTTGCTTCTCTCGGAAAAGAAAGTCGAGGTCACCATACATTATGTTAAAAATGTAACAAAATTAAAGAAATTTAACAGAACTATATTTCAAACTTGTTTATGTGACGTCATGGTGTGATGACGTCACGAAGGAGAATGCGCGACGTTATGCGGCAAAATCAGTAAAAATTACTTAAAATCACTTAAAACGCATGAAATAAAAAGAAAATTTATTTGTTTTACATATAAGATTGAAATATATTTCATTCGTGAACACCAGCTATTATATTTTCACTCGTGGCTATGCCACTCGTGAAAATATTGCATCTGGTGTTCACTCAGTGAAATTATATTTCAATCTTACATGCAAAAGAAACAAATATCCTCTATTTATTACATGCTTTTTGGTGGTTTATAGAAATACATCAGTGAAATATAAAATAAATAAGTTCACTGTTGAATAAATTTGATAATTTCACTGTTTTAGAATTTAAGCTCCTTACGTTGTTACCACAGGCACGAGTATCGGACCTGGAAAGAAAAAATATGACCAGATTGATAAAAAAAACCTGTGTTCATCTTAAAGGTTAAGAGTAGGCCGGAAACTCATCTTAAAAGTTAAGAGAAGGCCTGAAACTCCAGATTCGAGCCTACGAGCAAGGGATTCATTTCCCGGACCGTTGTGAAAACAATTGGCCAGAGAATTAAATAAAACTTTTATCGCTATTTCACGTTTATATTAAGCTTCAAAATGAGACCAACCCCAAGTCTCTAGCCCTTCCCGTTCATGAAAGATCTATCAGGAAACGAGCAAATTCGTGCTAAAAATCCTTGGTAGACAGACTTGCGGCACAACAATTCGGTACGTAAACATAGACTAATACATGTATGTCAGCTGAGTACGGGTCAAAATCACTTGAATTTACTAAATAATATTACTAAATACATTAAGTTGGAACACTCACAACCGTGTATTATTATAGATGTAGAAATATGATTTTTTTTTCAAAACGGCTTATATCGAGTTTTTTGATATATATGATCAGTACATGTGCTGGGATTGACAAATATGCATTTTATTTGGATTTTAAAAGCGTTTGAGCTCCAAACCCCAAGTGTCTGTGATCTTACACTGGACTAAACAAATATCCTCTATTTCTCTGGAAAACAAGTATTAACATCAGTTTTACATAATCAAAAGTTACTCTTACACCTAAAACCACTACAGTAACTTTAATTTTATAGTCTGATTTTATTGAGAAACATTATATCTTATTATTTAAATATTCGATCCAACTCCGGTTTTGCCAGTGTAATGTTAAGCATTTATATGGAAAATATATCCATAATGTTTTGAAAAGTCACACTAGCTGAATACGAGTCGTCATCACATCAGCAAAAGCACGATCGCTTAAGTGATTGCCTTATGTAACAGAGGTCTAGGATTCGATGCTTTCTGCTGTCATATTTTTCTCTTTCTTCATTGTTCCAGTATATTTCAATAGAAAATGTCAAAGTGTTTGCAAAATTGTAGACACGGATGTGATCCGACTGAATTAATTATTAAACGATGTTATTTAAAATAATATTATAGACGATACCAAAATAAGTGCATAATATATAAAACAAAAGCAAAATAAAAACAAGTATAGACTAGTTTATAAATATAAATAAGAGAAAAAAAAGACTTATGCGGCCTCGTTATTACAAGACATGCATATTAAACAAACCAGAAGTTTTCCCCATTGCGCTATAACGCTCAGTATATCTATTTTACAGAAACAAATAAAATTATTAATAAATACATGTTAAATGGTATCTAACGATCTTTGGCGAAAAACTCCCAAAGATTTATATATTGTGTGCATTGACAGTGTAACCAGTATGCAATTGACATGCAATAATTCATATTGAGTCCAAGTTTATTATGAACATTAGCCGAGGGATTCCGATTGTGACTTAACTATAATGATTGAGAAATCAGGAGGAATCATTATATATTAAACACGTAAGTATGTCAAATTATTATTAAGTATTAACATTCCGACAAAATAGTATTCCTTGCTGAGACATTTACTTCGAAATCCCCCTAGCTATATCCCCTTTTCTCCCGCCTACCCCGGATTTTGCGAAAATTTGTCCATGTACAGTTGACATGTGCATTATACGGATACCTTGTGCCGTTTTGAAATTTTACATCTACATTATCACATACATTTCTTATGTTTTAATTATATGAATGAAGACGGACAATGTTTATTACAAGTATACGATGTGTTAAATATTACGATGAAAATACTTAGTTTTGTATATGAATTCATGCAAGTTTAGCTATATGCATTGTTAAAGTTTAACAAACCACATGAATATAGTGTAACATATCTACTTATCTCATGTCGTATATATTATCTTATCCTAACCATGCAAAATTGAAGTTAAGTATTCTCAGTATGCTATAATTATATTATATAGAAAGATATGTCTCTGATTAACATTTTCTTTTTCTACTCTATTTTCAGAACTTCAAGGGGACCTGATTAAATTCTACAGAAAAAGGTGTAGTTCAATACCTCTGTCACAGCTTCTTGAAGAAATAGAGACACCCCTAGCTGGGTTCTATGTGATGCCAGAAATAGTCGCCGTAAAACAGAAGTCCCTAACTTGTCATGAAGAGGAAAAAACACCGATCAAGTCTTTGAAAGACCTGTTTTCAACCGGTGGTGGAGATCAACAAGAAATTTATCTATTAGCTGATGCAGGCTTTGGAAAAACTGCATTTTCAAAATATCTTTCAATCACGTGGTGCCAAGCTCATTGTCACGATGAAAACTATGCCTGTTTTAAAGACGACGAGTTAAAGACGTTATTTGACTTTAAATTCTTATTTTTGGTTTTATTAAGAGACTGTACCTCTGTTTGTAACATTGACGATATGATCGAACAGCAAATTACCAAGAAACTTCCTTCCTCTGCAACACTGAATGAAGTTTTACGTAGAGAAAAATGTTTGATTATATTAGACGGTCTTGACGAATGGACTCACCCTGCAAATAGTTGTGGCGAAGTATCAGACAAAATCCCACATCGGTACGTACGTGATAATTGTGTTATCCTAACGACAACCCGACCGTGGAAGCTTGGAGTTTCAAATCTCAAAACAAGTCAAATAAACAAAAAAGTGGAATTGGTTCAATTAAGTGCAGATTCTACCCGGCAACTAGAAGAAAATGCTATAAGGAAAATGACAGGTGTCCATAACGATAGAGTATTGAAAAGTAAAATACAGGACTTTAATAAAGTGATACATGACCGTCGCCTAGAGCACATGCAAGTGATTCCACTCCTCCTCATGTATATAGTTTGCCTATGGTGCAACAAAATTCCTATAGGAAATTCAAAACATGAAATTTACACCAATATCATTGAATTTCTATTATCTAGAACGTCAAAGAAACACCCGGAAGTTCAACCATCTCGTGAATCGTCTGCCAGTGAAATTCCAGAATACTTCAAAAGTCATGAATTCTGTAAACATTTTTACAGTCTTATAACATCATTAGCGGAACTAGCTTACCAAACATTATTTCACGAAAATAGAGAAAACACGCTTGTATTTGATAGAACGGTTGCTGAAAAATATCTCAAAGCAGACGACATGAAAATAAGTCTTCTCTCAGGAATACTATCAGAAAGTAGAAGTAAAACATTAATCAAAGAAATTATCAAAGTATCGTTTTCTCACAAAACAGTTCAAGAATTCTTTGCCGCCATATTTATAAGTTCTCAAAGTGAATCTCAGAAAACTGTTGTAGAAAAATGTAGAAATGTTCAAGACATTCTTAACATGTCAAAAATTTGTGAATTTATAAGTAAAATGAATGCTGACCTGGTGTGTGCAATATCAAATGATTTGATGTCTGTGATAAATGAAGACGAGAAAACACGCGACTATAGAACTAGGACAACAGGTGACCGTGACTCATTGTATAACATACAGAAAATGTTCATGTCGTGTTTACAAGAAATGCCTGAAAGTGAAAATATTCAATTATGTTTACAAGATTTCTTCATTGACGAGGACATCGAGGTGCACAGTTTGCAGTTACAACGTTTATTAAAACAAAATAAAACCAACCTAAAATCACTTTGTATAAACATCAGAGAGACTTCCAGTAGTTTACGTGAAATTATATATTTATTCTCTCTCACAGATCTCAGTCATATACAGAAACTTTACTATCGTGGTGACGGCGAGAAGGAGACTCAGATAAGTCGGATTTTGTTTCCCAGTTTACAGTACGTTACTTTGTGCTGGGGTAAATGGACAAATGGTGAAGAAACTCTGAGTGGAAACATGGCGCGATGTCAAAACTTACAATATTTAGATATTTACAACTTCACGCTATCTCACAAAATACTGGAAACAATTTTCAATTTTATCTCCAGTCAAAAATCAATGAAAGAGTTGACATTGTTGATGTTAGTCTGTAAAGAACATGGCCGCCATGATTGTAAGAGATTGAACTTGGACTTGTCTCAACATTCAACTCTATCAAAGTTATACTTGCAGCAGTTACCTGGGAGGCTACAATTAAATATATCAACACCGTCATTAGTTTATGTTACGTTGTCGAACATCAATCTAGATAAAAGTTCATTGTTACTGTCACGTGACATGTTGAATATTGAACGTGTGGTGTTGGAGGAGATAGAAATGTCTGCAGGAAGTTTACAGAACTTTATTACCGTGTTGAAAAATCTGCCGCAGTCAGTTACAGTAGAGATGGAAGCCATTACACCGGAAACAGAATATGACCGTGTTAGAGAAAATATTCGGAGATCACAAACTTTTCATGTGATAGAAGAAGGCAGCATGTTTCAGTTCAAAACAATAAAACCAAGCAAAGAATAGACAAGGAAAAACATTGTGAAATAAATTGAAGAAATAACTTCAATAATTTTAAATAATTTAAATATGGACACTTACAAACAAAATGGCGACTCTTCAATCTTAAATAAGGACATACATGTACTTCCGTTTACAATTAATAAATTAAGTGACATTTGTTTATAAATAAAAACATTTAATTAATAGAAATAATTTAAGGAAGTTTTTACGGAATTCAATGGATATAAAAGTTGGATTAGGATATTGAAATATTTCACAGGTAAGTGATTTTGTATTGAATGTTTTATTTTTATTATTTTTGTATACATTCATATGTAAGAACTAAAATAGATTGTTAACAGTGAACAATACTCTTATATATTACCTTTTACTGAATAATATAATAATATAAATAAATCAACCTATTAAATATTTTACATGATTTTTTATTCTGGAATTAGATTATTTTCATAATTAAAATGAAGCCTGTTATAAACATAGACTATTAACAGATACACAATACATGATATACGTGCACTTGTTTATTAAAGGGTACCGGACCAGCGCATACATGTATATAGTTATAGATCTATGGTGTAGTAAAACATAATGTAGATTAAAGTGAATCTATTTTAAACTTTTTCTGATAACTTAAAAGCATTGCTTCTATTATATTGATGTTGTTCATTTTTTGTGAATCTAAAAATAAAAAAAAATGTTTTTGTAAATTCATACTTCAGAAAAGTTTTTTTATTCATTGTTTAAGTAAGCTGTTTTTGTTATGTCATATTTTTATAAGGTACGTATTTGTAATTTATGATAAAGTCTATTTAACCTTAACATGTGAGCCAAGCGTGTTCAATTACAGCCTTGGGGTATAAATTTGACCACCCAGGGAGTTCAATGAGTTTCCTTTTATGTTTACAGAAATAACTGTAAACAACTTCTTTAAAAAACACTTGGGATAATGCTTAAACATTTGGTATGAACCATTATCAAGTGTACCTCTACCAAGTTTATACAAGCATAGCCCGGGGGTCAAAAAAAGGCCAGGCTACGTGGGGAATTGGGTAATTGGTCATAGGTATTCCTTATTACTTGCAATAGAAACCAGTGACTTCCATACAAACAACTGACTTTCCATAACAACCAGTGACTTCAAAAGCAACCCCTGAAACCATTAGCAACAATCGATTTCTATACCAATTATTGATTTCCCAAAGAACCAGTGACTTCCATTGCATCAACTGACTTTCCTTAGCAACCATTGACTTTCAAAAACACAAATTTATTTCAGAGCTAGTATTAGCTTCCAAAATAACAATTGAATGTTTAAGCAACCAGTAACTCGTTTTACATGTGCACTATTTCAGATGCAGATAGAAACTTTGCGATCTTATCAGTTTAAGATTTAAAATTTTCTTTTCTGCTTTTCATTCATAAATAACAATATTAATTAATTGTTTCTTGTCATTTATTTAATTAATTGTTTCTTGTCATTAATTTAAATGCCTTTATGATATAATCAACTTAGCGATATAAAAGCAACTACATGTTGATATAAAATAATAAGATAATGTTTTGCATAAATTCCCCTATTTATAAAATTTGCGTTTTTTATCATTCCAGCGGCCTTGGATCAAAATTTCAAATTATTCATGATGCAGAATCTCTTGTGACGTTTTACCGTTATGATTTATGTGGTGATAGATCAATTTTACTGGGACTATGGGATATGTTTTGAAGAACTTCTTAGGAAACAGAAATTTCATGTTCCTTGCTTTTCAAGGTAAGACTTTAAATTATCTTTATTATTGACAGATCAATAAAATCCATATTTAAGATGAAAGAGTAAAAATCAAAAGTGGCATGAAAATATGCAAATTGTGACTAATTCTGGAAGGAACGTTTTCAAATTTATTCCGGGTTCTTTAAGCTTATGTTTGTTTAAGACATCTAAAATGTAATATGATATTAGTTGTTTAAGACGGGTAGTTTATGGCAAATGCACGTAAAGAAAGCGTAAACAGCGCAATTATTGTTTAAAGTCGTGCACCTTTAATGGGCATTATTTTAAAGGTATCTATAGTATTATAAAAAAGAAGCCCAACTACGCGAGTTAGAAATTATTATTATAGAAATGAATGAATTTCTTGCTTAAAATAACAATAACAATTTTTCATCTGCTTCACGGAAGGTTGGTGGAACTACTTTAATGTTTGCTGGTTTCCAGACTCTTAACCTGCCAGCGGCTACATATGTGTAGATACATATGTACCAATGTGACCAGATATCATCTTTTTATTTGCTTTGTTATATTTAAAATTTTTGAAACATATTTTTGCAAAGCTAAAGGTCTTCAGCTTATCCGTTTATAAACTACCCGCCTATATGACTGAAATACTTTTAATGAAGAAAAAAAAAAAAACAAAAAAAAAAACATGACGTGAACGCTGAAGACAAATCCGTAGGGACATATTTTTTGCAAAGCTTAATGTCTTCAGCGTTCCCGTTTATATACAATGACATGACGTGAACGCTGAAGACAGAACCGTAAAGAAAGTCCACCATTAATAGTGCCAGGAATCTGACAGACTCGTATTCATTCATTCATCGAGCATGCAGTGAAATATAAAGTAAAGCTTACCCGGATAAAACTATGTTCAATCTGTTGATAAGCATAAGGATGGGCATATAAAATACTTAATACGACCATAAACTACCTAATAGTTTCCGACAGGTAAATAATTCAGCACCTGGCCGCCATTTACTTTTACTGGTTAATTTGCACGGACACAACCGCTTCTAACCTTTTTATAAATAACATTTTTAAAGATATTGAAAAATGTGATTTACTGACTTTTGTATTCAATACAATTTTATTTAAGTAATAAAAAATAAAGAAAATGAATAAAAACATTGTCTTGAAGTATAAGTATTGATTTGTGTCAACAAAGATGTTCTAAATATAGTACATGACTCTAAGAGCTTAACTCAGTACAGGACTGGAGCAGAACTTCTAGACGCTTGCACAAATCATGATCACAAACAATAAAAACAAATAGCGTTTTTTTTCGCCGATTCTTACACTTTTAATTCATCATCATACATAAATTAAATGGTAAAGATTGATATAAAATAGTTGTCTTATCGCAAAATGCACAGGAATTAATAGGGCATTTCCAAATAAAAATAAGGTTAAATCAACGTATGTTATTATGGTTAAGTTTTGTAACTGGTCTCATACAAAACTTTAATACTGCATCAAATGAAAAACAAACAATATTAAAAACCGGCTTTTGAAGTTTGGGAAGCCAGAATTATTCTTTTTGCATAGCAAAAGATTGTATATCTTTTGAGATATTTAGCGTTGTCATAGTATGTACGAAACATTGGTTTTGCTACCTAAAATAACGTGGGTGTCTTCTCGAATCTAAATCATTTACATGTACATGCACTTGAACTGGCTGACAGAAGGTCCGTAGTTCTATCCGGATATCAGCTTCTGCCTTAATACAGTTATTCAATTAACTAGGCTAACGGAATGTCCATTGCATTACCCGGATATTAGCTCGTGCCTTAATGATTCAATTAACTATGCGTTAAACTATGCGACTGGAAGGTCTGTAGTTTTACCAGGATATTAGCCCCAGTCTTAATAGTTCAATAAAGTTTGCGAACAGAAGGGCCGTGGTTCTACTAGCGCATCAGTTTGTCTCTAAGTATTCATTTCAGTTAGCTTACGGAAGGTCCGTGGTTCTACTCGGATGTCCGCACGTACCTAAATATTTTTTCAGTGTGCAGAAGATATGTTTATTTACTCCGACAATCTGCTCCTGCCAAAATCTTACATACGAGATATCCAGTTTTTGTGTCTCTACATAGACAAAACAGGACTAAAAACATCGATGTTACTTGGAAAATAAAAAAAACTAGTGTTAGAATTAAATGCTGCTGTCTAAAATGTTATATTTTGACCCACTCATTTCTCATTTCTTCTTCTTTTTCCAGAAAAGGAGCTTCAGTAAAACTACAGTGACAATGATGATAAAGCTTTTACGAGAATTCAATATTAAGACTTGACCCCTGGTTCCTTACAGAAACATACGCGAAAGAAAATTGCTCTTAAATAGTTTCGTATACTCTTCTGATTACTGGCTAAACCGGAAACAGCCTAGCAAACTTTTTGGAATTTACATGTTAAAAGATATCACCACCAAGGCTGCTGTCAAATATATTCCTGAGTTACTTCAAAATAGGTATTGTGAATTACAGTCATACCGTAAAAACTTAAAACAAAATTCAAGGTGAAAATCCGTATTGATTTAAGAAAATCTTATTGAATTAATTTTATTATTTTACTGAATATGGGACATAAAGTATAGAGGGATAAGCAACTACAGACTGTATTAAGTGTCTTATGTTGGCATCAAATGACAGCCGATCTTCGATAGAGTTTAAATCATATAATTATGCTGCAACTGTAAAACAAAATATTGACAAAATATTGTAAAAATCATTAAGATACTAAAGAACGATGAAATATTTAACCATTTGCTTTATACTTTTCTTATTTACACTAATAACAACTGATAAAAATATACCCGTTTACAACTATCAAAAGGACAAATTGGGGACTGTCTGGGCGGAAAGATAACGTAGATGTAGTGCTAGTCTCAAGTTGCTTGTCCCATTATATTTTGTTCAAGATGCAATGAAAACGGATGTTACATATGTACTGTGTTATAAGAGTTATTATCATTTTATTTATTTAGATATGCATGTATAAATTTCTTCTTCAATTTAAGAGTCAAATGATTCAACAAGAATAATTAGACAAAAACTAATTTATTATAAGATTACTGTTAAATGTGACAAAGCATACACTTATAGTGTAATTTATTGAATTTTTGTAATGTAGTTTGATTTTCCTCTTTTTTATTGCTTTTTTTCTGCACAAACGATTGCAGTGGTGCCATTCGGAAACTTTGAAAGGATGCTTCCAAAAGAAAATATGACAAATTTGTACAAGTTTGCTTTTTCTGATATCTCAAATGATTTTTCAAAATTGTGTAATTGTACATAATATAGATGTATATTAATAATGTATTATTAGTTATAATGATTTTGCCATGTTACACGCACGTAGTGTCCCAGGTTATACATTTATAACTATTTATATAGCGCATAATACCTGTAGAAATTTTTTCTAACTAAGTACATTTTGTATATAACCCTTCAAAATCTCCTTATAAGATCCTTGCATTCAAGGAAATAGAAATCATGATTTATTCTGCTAAGTTGTTTTTATCAGTAGATTGTTTGTCTGTATACATTAAAGGCCCATTCAGCTCCAAAGAGCTAATTTCTTAACTTTTCATTTTTGCCATCACTTTTGGCCATTAATAGGTTAACTATATTAATTTTTGCTTCTTTGTGATACAAGTGGTATACCACACTAAGTCGAATTATATGTGTGTACATAATTATGCTAATAAAACAATTTTCAAACATCGAAGAATATGTAAAATATATACTGCAAATATTTGTGCATATAATATGTAATCATTCACATATATGCATTTATTTCTTATGGTAAAATTTGACTTAAATTTATGGAAAATAGATTTTTATCACCTCCCTTTATTTACATGAAATATTAAATTCGTAATATCTTTATAACAAATGCTTTTTAGAAGCTACAATATTGATGAATCTTAATTTAAGCACCAAATTTAAAATTTTAAACCATAAGAAAATTGTGTAACAGGATCTTTAATTACCGGTATAATGATTTAGTATTTTCTATGGATTTTAACAAAACTACATGTATAGTGTTTACATTTTGCTACCTTACAACACATAACTGTAGAATTACCTTTAGTTTCTTATGTTGTTTTACATCTACCATAGACTAGAGAGCTACTCTTAATCCATTATTTAATATTATTGAACTGTCTAAATAACATCAAGTATATAATTTCTATGTCTGAGGCATTATGTGCCCTTAAGATACAAATTTGTGCATAATCTCATTTATTTGAAAATCCATGTTCTAGTTAGTTTTGATGGTTTGTTTCAAGGCCCATAAAGCTTCAAATATGCTATCATTTTTGTTTAAAAAAACCTGTTCATTTGTTAGGCATCTTATACATGTAACAGTTTTAAATGACATACTCATTAGCTTAATAAGAATTTTCTTTTGTATCTTTAATATGTTAGCAGTTTGCATAATTATAGTAAATAAGTAATTTGTATGGAAGTTAAAATACTACTGTATTAGTTTTATGTTACTGTGATATTGTCTTATTTGTCAAATTATTATGTTTAGATATGCATTTATTCAGGGGACAGAAAATGATATTATTTTCGATGCAGTAAAGAAGGTTTGTTAGTTTTTAGACTAGACCTACTTACATTCAGATAACACAATAAGAAAACATTTAAAATAATTATAAGAAGGCATTCTACTTTGATGAATTATTTGTTTTTTTTTTTCATTTTTTTAATTATAAAGACAACTACAGACAATTTCAACATTTTTATTTTACAAACGATGGAATGTTAACATGTTACTATGACGTCAAATGTGACGTCATTTCATCATACATGTTGTCCAATACATAAGGAATATTGACAATACTGTATATATAATAGTTTCGTCTAGTACAGTATATACTCGTATATATTGTTAGCATATACTGTACTAGACGAAACATGATATTAAAGGGTCGAAAAACTGCTAAGGACCGGAAACTGCTAGGACACCATTACGTCACATGGTTAACCTATGATGACGTCACAAAGCGGCAATGTAGACGGAAAATGTAATGTGACGTAATGGTTTCATAGAGAATATTCAAGTTATTTTTTCTATAACAAAAACACGATATATTTTCATGGAGTGATATGAAAGTAATTCACGAGAGGCAGTAGCTAACTTCAGTGGAAAAAATAAAGTGAAAATATTGAAAATGAAAATATGCGTTCTTTTTCAGCAATTGTTTTTCAATAATTCATTTTGAAAGTAAATTCATTATATAAGTAAAAAATAAATAATTATATTTATTACATATCAAATATAAGAACAGTTCATTATAGTTGGCATTTTTATTACCTGGCCTACGAGTACAGTGTAACGCTAACATTTTCCCGCTTTTTCGATTCTTTGTATATAAACAAAAATGACGACACGCCACAGTGTTATTACCATTGTGTTTGTTTGTTTGTTTGCTTCATTTTACGCCTTTTTCAACAGTATTTCAGTCATATAGGCGGGTAGTTTCCTAACCATCGTTCCTGGAGAGTTACACCAGTACTAGACAACCTTCCTCCGCGCTAAACTACCAAAGCATCTCCCGGGGATCGAACCCACGCCAGAGAGGTAACTGGATTAGAAGTCATCGACTCTAACCCCTCGACCACGGAGGCGGTCGTGTAATATCGTTTCTTAATATGAATCATGACTGATGTTGGAACGGAGAAATTTTTTCCGGTGAGCGAGAAAGTGTATCTAGATGAGCTTTAGCGAGCCAAGATTCACTTTAGCAGCAAATTAGATAATTCTTCTCCATCCGGACAACAACCATGTTCAATCATGTTTTCAGATAATTTAAACATTGCATTCTTTCTTTTTCACCGTCTACATGTATTTCTAAAAATACACGTAGAACTAGTAGTAGAAGTACACTCATTATATACTCTGTCTGTGTAGTTAACATTCGCCTTAAGCAAAGATTCTAGAGATTTAGACTTCTTAATCATAATGTCATTTTTTAATTTTATTTAAACATGTAAATTTCATTCATAAATAACAACATGTATGTCCTCTGTTTTAGTTCGCGTTAGATTACGGTACTCATGATGAGCTTTCAGCCGTCCGTGGCTTACAATTATTTCAAATGCATCACCTCGAAAACTACTTGATCAAATTTATTTTGCTTTTCCTAGGTTAGACCTTGCATTTAGATCTTTCACACTTGATGAAATGGTTAAATCCATTTCATATCTTTGTCTCAAATTATAAAAGTGTCATTTTGAAAAGTTACAATTACAGAAGAGCAAGGCTTAGAGCTTTGATATTTTGTTTGTAGCATTTTGGTCGGAATTTATTTCTATTTCAATTTTGTATAGACGTATATTGAACATTTTAAGACATTGTCCTCGTAAGGTTAAGGCTTAAAGCTAAGACATTTTGTTTTGGTATTGTCTCGTTATCTATTAATTTTACTCAAAGCAATGAGTTTCAGTTCAGCGATGTACTTTTCGTTACTTTTTCTGAGCTTCCTTTTCTGTATATATAGTTTACTATACGACTTTGTATAATTTACAAAGATAGATATTTTTGTATTAGAATGTATTCCAAACACCCCTATTCTTCAAAGTTGTTCTTTTTTGCGACTATCACATAAATCTAATAAAAGTAATATGCAGTGCCCAAAATTTTAGATTGATTGTTTAATGTTTTTTTTGTTTGTTTGTTTTTTGGTTCAAAGCATAACTTAAAAAGCATCGGATTTAACATCATAAACATAAATAAATGAACAAATCCTCTTGAGAAATAGTGCTGTGTTGGTGTCATGTACTTTTTCATATTAAATTTTGTCCAAAGCTTGTCTACTACTAAATTTACAAAGGGTTGAAGTAAAGATCTTAAAACTATATAGATACATAAATCTTAATCAGGAAATATACAATGTAGTTATACTTGTACATATTTTGTGATGATAAACCTTGTAATCTGTAATGCTTAATTTTTGTTCGCTGCCATTGCTTAAAGTTGCAATGTACAGTATGTCATAAATTTAAGTTATTGCCAGTTGTAATGCATTTTACATTTTATTTCATATTTTACTTTTTTGCCAGAATACAGCACATACACCGTTGATGGTATCTATAAGAAACTCCTCGGGAGATATATATTTAATAGAGGTTAATGCAGTATTTAAACAGTCATAACTCTAGATTGTTGTAATTTGTTTTCATCGCCATTTGTAAATAGTTTATACATTTTTTTTTGTCTAGAATATAAGCTTATGTCGATATGATGTATTAACATAAGATTTTATTATGTCGTTTTGACAAAACGGTAAACTTGGAATTAAGACAGGGCGTGTCTAGTTTGTAGTGATAAAAAGTTTTTGGGAAAAAATAATATCTTCATCATATAATGAGTTATATAATGATTTTATTATGAAAATTTTGCTGAGCAAAGTTAAGTTAGTTGTTTGCAAAAGTTAAAAAATGATAGTAAATGACCATTCTTAGATTTATACCTTACTACAAGTATTAGATATTTAATGACTATTGAAAATAGTACTATAAATAGGTTTGACCATCTTATTTCAAGTATTTGAAAATATTAGTATTGTGATGTAACTTCAATATGTAGGCAATATTTAGTGAAGGGAAATAACTTTGCAAATGTTCGTATTGTTGCTATATGTGAAAGTACTATCAGAACATATTACAACATATTATTATAATTCTTGAATTAATGTAAACTATTCATATATTATCATAGTCCATGTATAAGACCATAAAAGTGTTAAACTAAACTGAATATTTTAGTTGTGATTTGTGTCTTTGTTATTGTTAGGTAACCTTCGGGTATAAAAATCTTCAGCTTTTCATAACCATCCAGTGTTAGACTCCATCTGGGAAATAATTATTATGTGGTACTACCAGTACTAGTTATACCCCCACCACAAAATGTGGGGGGGGGGGGGGCTATAATGGTTTCGCTTTGTCGCGTCGGTCGGTCCGTCCGTCGGTCGGTCGTCTCCATTTTCGTGTCCGCTCTATAACTCCCATACCAATTGAAGGATTTTCTTCAAACTTGGCTCAAATGTTCACCTCAACAAGGGGATGTGCAGAACCCATGTTGCCCATGTGTCAGCTCAAGGTCAAGGTCACAATTGAAGGTCAAATATCAAACAATCAAATATTACACTGTATGTCGTGTCCGCTCTGTAAGTCCTACACTAATTGAAAGATTTTCTTCAAACTTGGCTCAAATGTTCACCACAACAAGAGGATGTGCAGAACCCATGTTGCCCATTTGTCAGCTCAAGGTCAAGGTCACAATTGAAGGTCAAATATCAAACAATTAAATATTACACTGTATGTCGTGTCCGCTCTGTAAGTCCTACACTAATTGAAGGATTTTCTTCAAACTTGGCTCAAATGTTCACCTCAACAAGGGGATGTGCAGAACCGATGTTGTCCATGTGTCAGCTCAAGGTCAAGGTCACAATTGAAGGTCAAATATCAAACAATCAAATATTACACTGTATGTCGTGTCCGCTCTGTAAGTCCTACACTAATTGAAGGATTTTCTTCAAACTTGGCTCAAATGTTCACCTCAACAAGGGGATGTGCAGAACCGATGTTGCCCATGTGTCAGCTCAAGGTCAAGGTCACAATTGAAGGTCAAATATCAAACAATCAAATATTACACTGTATGTCGTGTCCGTTCTGTAAGTCCTACACTAATTGAAAGATTTTCTTCAATCTTGGCTCAAATGTTCACCTCAACAAGGGGATGTGCAGAACCGATGTCACCCTTTTGCCGGCTTAAGGTCAAGGTCACACTTGAAGGTCAAAAATTGACTTAGAAAATATTCTTAAATTTTAACATTTATTTGAATTTTTCTGAATCTAGAAAAGGAATTTGCTTGAAACTTAAAATGTTTATGAAGTGTCACAATTAAGATATGCTGGTCAAGTTTCATAATTCTGTATTGCATTTAACAAAGTTATGCCCCTTTTTAAGTCTTCAAATTTACATACAATCAAATTTAAGACAATATGTCGTGTCGGCTCTATAAATCCGATACTAATGGAAGAATTTTCTTCAAACTTTACTCAAATGTTCACCTCAACAAGGTTATGTGCAGAATCCATGTCACCTTTGTGCCTTCTGAAGGTCAAGGTCACACTTGAAATCAATAATTGACTTAGAAAATGTTCTTAAATTTTAACATGTACTTGAATAATTCTTAAACTAGCACAGGTATTTGCTTGAAACTTTAAGATATATGAGATGTCGCAAATAAGATATGCAGGTCATGTTTCATTACTCTGTATTGCATTTTGACAAAGTTATGCCCCTTTTTAAGTCTTCAAATTTACATACAATCAATACTAGACAATATTTTGTGTCCGCTCTATAAATCCGATACTAATGGAAGGATTTTCTTCAAACTTTACTCAAATGTTCACCCCAACTGGGCGATGTGCAAAACCAAGGTTACCCGTGTGCCAGATTAAGGTCAAGGCCACACTTGAAGGTCAAAAATTGACTTAAAAATAAAATGTTTAGTACATAGGGAAAATTAAAGGTTTTTTGTAACTGTTTCGAACATGATTTGATAATATCTTTATACTATTACCTGTACTATTAGTCTTTTTTTCACCAGAGATAATTTCTTTTTATGTATTTGTGCCATACAAGTTATTACCTTAACCACCTTTCAAGTCCTCTTCTGTCAAGGACATTGGTGGGGGTATGAATCGCATTCAACGATAGTTCTAGTTAGTCCAGGAAGAAGATAAAATATGCTATTGAACTTGTATTTGAGCTCTACAGCAATACTGTAAAGAAAGGTACATTGTATGAAGCATGGATAAGGACACATCATTTAGGTTTAGAAAAAAAAGAGCCAAAAGAAAAAACTGATCGTAATCTAAAATAATTCCATAAAAAATAAAAGTACAAAAGCGCTGACTTCGTTTGGGTCTCAGAATGTCAAAAAGGTGAAGGTTGTAAGCTTATATACCAATTTCTTTTTGTTAAGTGCCAACAATGCTGTTTCCAGTGTAATAACTGTAGTTAAATGGCTTTAAGGCTAATTGCAACACTGATATCCAGTTCAATATTTATTTGGCTTAAACAATTTAAAAAAAAACAACAACAAAAAATAGTTGCCTTAACTGGAGATTGAACCCCAGACATCTCAATTCCTAAACGAGCGTGTAACCCCTGGACCACGGAGTAGTTAAAGGAAATCAGCCAGAAGAAAACCACATTATTCCAAATTAGGGTGTGTAATCCTTATTTATTTCGAGATATATAAGGATGTATATCTGTGAAATAATTAAGCAAAAATCTTCTCACAAGTATATAATATTCCACTACTTTTGTGTAATATGCGCTGAAGTGTGACTAAAAATAGTGCTTTGTTTACGTGGATTTAATTATCAGGTGCCTTTACTTCTGTTAGAAATTGACTGCCTAAATTCGTCTCTTTCCTAGATTCAACATCCTAACTTAAGTTTTCAAAAGTCTAAAAAAATGTTGATTTAGGCGGTCACAATAATCCGAAGCTTTACGGAAATAGCCAAGTAATTTTCATTGATTAAAATGATATTCATCCGCTTAACAAAATTATCTGAATATATTACCGGTAATTTGCGTAAATGATAAAGAATTACACAATATTAGAAATCTTCGTCCAATCGGGAACTATTTTTTCTTCCCTGAGAATGTTTGAAAATTACTGCGTCATTTGACAATCTTTACGTAGTGATCTCCCCTAAATTGTTTGGCGTTAGTGTACTTATAAGGGAAGTATACGATCCGATGTGTTCGTGACTGACTACTTGCGGATTTTACAAATAAACATATCAGGGTCTGACATTTCGCTACCATTATTTGTTTGGTCTGACGACCCAAACATATAAAAACAGGCTGCTTGATAAAAATTTCCTAGATATATGTATCAAACAATCAGATTGGCCTCTTAACGAAAGTAGAACTTGTATTGGAGCTCTTAAGATGTAAGGGTTGTCGTAATGTGCAGATGCAAAATGGTGAACCACTACTGTAAAGGTGGATTTATTATGAAAGAACAATGTATGAACCAGAACAACCAGGACAAAACTCTTGATTAATGTTGTTTAGACAAGAAAAAAAGTCACCGTAGTATAAAAACCTATAGTAGTTCGAAATATCTAGATATATGCAGATTGGCCTCATTATAAAAGTACATGTGCATGAATATCAGAACCACACAAACAAGTCCGCAGTACAATAAAGTACTTTGATATAAACAAACCAAACAAATTGGCTGAATTATGACAGTGTTAAGAGATAGGTTTCGTAAAAAATACTGGTCGATTATTAAATGTACTTAAATGTAAGAAATTATGAAAGTAGTTAGAGATAAGTTTCACATTAAAATTTGTCGATTAATAAAATTACTTAGATATCAGAATCTAAACAAACAAGCTCGCAGCATAATAAAGTGCTATGATAGTAAAGTCAAAATGGCTGAATTATGAAAGTACCTATAGAGATAGGTTAAGCACAGGAAACATGTTTCAATACTTCCGTCTAACAAATTTAACAGACTGACCCACTGTAAGTCACAGGTATTTCCTTGAAGTAAGAAAGCTTCCGAGAACAAACATGGTGTAATACAAATATTTAGAACCGAATCCCTAACTTACCTGGATTCTGTGGCTCCGTCAAACTTTCTCCATACCTGGCATCATTGAGGCAATCTTTCCTGTAATTCTAGCGATTTCTCTGTCAGTAAAAAGATGTAATTTTACTGAATAAACATGCAAAGAGTACTACAACACTGACTTATCGTCTGCTTAGGATACTGATAGTTATGCTGGCTAATTTACGCCATGTCGTGTTTCCGCTTCTTTGTCTCCAAAATGAGAAAACACAAATGGACGAAATGGTGACTAAGTCCTCTCTTCATGTTTTCGCTTTGTCGGAATTTCGATGCAAAAAGCGAAAATACGGCATAAGAAAGGAAAGTCCGTGCAAAAACTGATTACAATAAATACTACAACTTTAAAGGTTGATATCAATCTGACTAAAGTTCAGATTTGATCATTTCTTACATGAATATCTGATTTCCCCTGATTATATCATAGCACCAATGTTATAATAAAACCCATTTTATCATAGAACCCAGGGTGTCTACAAATGCAATATATCATATAACCCTTTGTATCATAGAACTCGTTGTATCCTAGAGCCCGAATTCATTGAACCTGTTTTCATAGAACGCGTTGTATCATTAAAAAAGTGGTTAAAAAGACCCTGCAATTAAACCCGGAGTATTGTTGAATCCGTGATGTCATAGAACACGTTATCTCATAGAATTCGAGGTATCATAGAGACATAATTGGTATAATGTATTTTGTGGTATTAATTAAAATCAATGATATTTTAGAACCCTTGGTTGAATTTGGAGTCGTGTTATCATAAAATCATCGAATTCATCAAACATGTTGTTTCATAGAACCTATGGTAGCATTGAACAAGAGGTTTCATATAACCGGTCATATCACAGAAACCGTGTAATGGTAGAACCTGTGTTATCTAAGTACGTATTTTATTAAAGAGCTCATTGTATAATAGAACCTGTAGTATAATAAGAATCGAGTATACGTTGCATGTGTTCCTAAATAATCTTGTAAAATAAAGAACATAGTTCATATAAATCCATAAAAAAGCCCTAAAAGCAAGATATTAACAGAAATCTCAAAACAAGTACAGAATTTAACATATAAAGGTGACATCCACAGATTTATTTTATTTTTCATGCAATTGTTCAAAATATTTTAAAAAGTAAAATACTGTCTATGTTGTGAGGATGTCGGGTTAAAAACCTTTCCAGAATCAAATTTGATGTCATATTAGTAATACCCAAAGTTCTACAGATAATTATAATGAAAATCAACCCATAAGATCTCCAGGCAGACCGATTATTTCTGTGTGTAACAGTTATCCAAATACCTTGACTTTATTTTACAACCATATATGAAATCATTTCCGTCTTATGTGAAAGATAACTATGATTTTTTAACGCAAATTAATATCTTTACAAAGACTTTCACAAGGTTCAGTACTTGCTAATAAGAATGTTATTTCACTGCATACAAATATTATAAATGAAGGTGGGATAGCTGCTTGTAAAAACTTCCTTGATAATAAAAAATATGGTAGTAAATTATCAACAGAAGAAATATACATTCTTTTTTACTTTACACTTAAAATAATCATTGTCGATTTAATAATGAAAGTTGTTTACTAATTTTAGGTACCACTATGGTTAGTTCTAATGGCCTCGACATACGCATCAACTTTAAACATCAACACTATTTAAGTCAAATGAGGCCCAAAATATAATAGGTTAGCCATCTACTTTTTTTCAGAAATCTTCACTCTATTGTAACACAGTTTAAATTCACCACTTTGAAAACTCCTGACTGCTGGTGGGTGGTACATCTTTAATCCTTCCGCCAACAAATGAGTTCCTGGAGAATACACAAAAAACAGTTATGATCTTAAACTTACGAATTGGCTCCGCTAAATGATATAGTAACATGATTTCATAAACCAATTAAATACATGTCACTCTACAACAAGATGTATTTGCTTAAAGAATATTGAAGAAAATAGTTTATTATATACTTATAAATAAAATATTGAGAAATATTGATATATTAAAATGCATATTTTCATTTTTCCGTATTTTCACTGTAAACTAATATTTTTCACTGCAGTGAAAAATATTTTCCGTATTTTTACGTGTCTTGCCGGATTTGCGTTTTTCTAAATTCAGCCAATACACAAAATCTAAGGGTATATCTTTCAGATTGTAATATCAAAAAGAAAAATGTATAATTATGATAAACAGAAAATTCAAGTTTTTTTTTCTATAAATACAGGATTTATTTTCATCATGTGGTATGAAATTTATCATATTTCAAACGTGGATACCGCCACTCATGAAATATTTATTTTCATACCTTTCGATGAAAATAAATCCTGTATTTATAAAAAAACACTTGAATATCCTCTTTATATTTACTAGTACAAATACGGGAGAAACATTCGAAATGCATTTTGATGGAAATTGTACTTCTAGTGACGTGATTTATTTAATTGCTTGTAAAAATGTCAATATCCTATTATATTAAACTTTTTGAAGAATTGATATTGTAATGGTAAAAAGTTGACGAAATGCTGTTACCAATCTAAAATGGGTCTACTGAGCACATCTTAATATTTTAAGTTTAAGAAAATATTAAAATTAAGATATTACTGCATTACTGCTTTACATATTGTTAAAGGGAAATAAATGTGTACAAATACATTGTGTTATATATATAGAGGATATTTGTTTAGTTCAGTGCAAGATCGGAATATATTTCACCGAGTGAGCACCAAAAGGTATATTTCACGAACTTTTGGTGTTCACAAGGTGAAATATATTTCGATCTTACACTAAACTAAACAAATTTTCTTTTTATTATATTGAAATTAACGTTTTTTTGACATTAAATCTAATACTGTATGAAAAGCGCACCAAATAATAATACAACGTGACGTCATTTTAAACGTCACGTCATTAAGTTGGTACCCAGTACTGTGCTCGCTGGTATTTCACTGAAACAACGTAAGGGGCTTAAATTCAAAACAATGAAATTATGAAAGTGGTAATTTCACTGTTTCAAACAGTGAAATTACCAGTTTTATATCACTGATATATTTCTATAAACCACCGAAAAGCATGTAATAAATTGTAATAATTGTACTGTCAGTATCGATTGCAAGTTTTAATGAATATTTACATAATACCATAGTCCATATATTTAATAAAAATAAAATGTTGAGACAACATAGTTATTTTTATTATCAAAACACAAATGTACGTAAAAATTGAAAAGTAAACTTGGGGTCTGTAGCTGTACACAATTATACTGTTTTTATTTGTTTGGGTTGTCAGACCAAACAAATAATGGTAGCGAAATTTCAGACCCTGATGTGCTTAATTGCAAATACCGAAAGTAGTCCAAACTCTTCGAAGCGGTTACTTCCCTTATATTTGTGCCGAAAAATTAAGGGGAGATCACTGCGTTTTATGAAAGGCGCATTAATTTCCGAAAAGAAAAAAAATTCCCGATTGGTCGAAGAATTCCCATATTGTGTTATTCTTATAGATATGCTTATATTAAGCTACATGATTTTTACATCAGTGTTAAACATCGGGTTTACCGTGAACAAAATATATCGAAATTAATAAGGGTTAGAAACCCTTATTTAGAATAATATGGTTTTCTTCAGGCTGTTATTTTACAACTTCCCCGTGGTCGAGGGGTTTACACTCTCGCTTTGGAAGCGAGAGGTCTGGAGTTCAAATCCCAGTTAAGGCTACCAATCTCATGTTTTTGTGTTTTTTTTGTTGTTTTTTACTTAGCCAAATAAACATTGAATTGAATATCAGTGTTGCAATTTGTCTTATAGCCAATTTACTGTAGTTATAACATGGTGATACTATAAAAACAAATTGGTTTATAATCTCACAACCTCCACCTTTCTGACATTCTGAGACCCAAACAAATTCAGCGCCTACTGTGCTTTGATTTTGTATGCTACTGGGGAAAATCATTCTGTGGCACTAGTACTGGTTAGATCAGGAACTGAGAACACGCAAGATCGAACTCGACAAGTTTCTTTACAATATAAGGAAGTAAATGCAGAAATGAAAATGTTTATTAAAGTGACTACATTATGAAGGTACAATATATGAACCAGAACAACAAGGAAATAAATATTTTGATGATGTTGTCTAGAAAGAAAACCCAAAACAAACAAGCTAGTTGCATAATAAAAGTGCCTAAAAAAAAAAAAAAAAAAAAAAAACCACCAACAAGTTGGCCGCAAAGTCAAAGTACTTTTATATAAAAACCAAAACAAGCTTGCTATATCATAAAATGACTGAAATATAACAACCGAAACAAGCTATTGCATTATAAAAATACCTAGGTATAAAAAAACAAGAAGGCGGCATTATAAATGGACCCAAATATAACAAATAAATGAAAGAATGGCCGCAGTAAGTTTCTATATTTAAAAACCAAAACAAGATGGCAATATCATTAAAGGACTAAAATATAACAACCAAAACGAACAAGGAAGCAGCATTATGAAAGGAGCTGTGTATTAGAACAAAATCACAATGGCTGCTTTATGAAAGGCCCTAAATATAATAACCAAAACAAACAAAATGGCCGCATTTTAAAAGTACATAGATATGTGAACAAAAAAAAGAAAGAAATTAAAAGCAAAACGAGCTGGTCGCATTATGAATAATCTGGGTTTTTTTTGCAAAAGACTAATATATACGTCATGCAGAGTTGTACAATTTAAATGACAAACATGTAACGTATAGATTTCGTCTCAATTGCGATTTAATTATAATTCCTTACAATTTTAGCATATATGCTGATACAATATAATCATAACTTTTATTTATTTTGAAACTATTCAAATGGCGGAACAAAGCTATATGACAGAATTGATGACTTAACCAGACAACAAAATATACAATTTAAGACCTAACTCGCGAAAAGATATTGTATTATGGCCACGACTTAAAGCAAATAATATCAAAGACACAATTTCTTATCATGGTATGATCATTTGGAACGGTATACCTTTAAATATGCACTATGTTCACAACTTAAATGTTTTAAAAACAAACAAAACATATCTTGATGTTGACATGAATAAATGAAAGAACGAATGAATGAATGATTGCATGAATGAATTAATGAATGAATGAATGAATGAATGATGCAATATACATATATGTTAATATTATGTATATATTATATTTACACAAATTTTGTTAAATGAGAAGGAATCTAGCAAAAACACAAATAATTATGTTGAATAAATAGAAATGTGCATTGGGGCACTGTCATGTATTAATAATGGCAATGTTTTAATTCTGTTAAACAAGCAACAATGTGATACGAAGAGTAGTCATGTACACACAGTTTGAAATATTTACATTACAGTAAGCAAATCTATGAATAAGAATGCAATTAATTTACATGGACTTGTATTATTCAGATATAAACAATCATGTCATCAAGATAATCAACATAATTTTATACAATACATAAATATGGCGAACATTTCCCTCCATATTTCTGGTTAAGTGGAGTTCCGGTTTTACGGGATTCTACTGTACATTGTACCGATGTACAAGGACTTTTTATATATTGACTTTCAGTTCCCTAGCCCTTCCAGTTGAATTTTATTCCATTCATATTTGACACTCAACAAAGGTTTCACTACCTATCGACAAACGTTTCACTCTTTAAAAAAAACACTATTTATTACGATTACATTTTAGACAGTTCAATACGACCGTAGCGATGTAACTTCTAAATTTAGGATTGAAAATGCTGTAAATGATCGGATTAAAGACGCTATTGAAGAATGGCAACATCAAAGCAAACTGGATTCCAGGACCAAAATCATATTCTTTGTCTGTCTTCAACACCAGCCTGATGATGATCCGGAGTGTAAAATACGGCGTGAAACAGAGGATATACAAAACAGACACTGCTAGCATCATCATCGTTAGATTCCACTCAGAAGGTTTCTTCGCCGTAGAAAATTCGAAATTCTTTGTCGGGTCCTTTATGGTTGCCGCCTCGTTTTTTGATTTTGTGGTATCCTTTGAAGAAACTTTCCTTGATATTGTAGAAACTTCTGTTTGATTTGTTTTGACACCGTTGCCTGCTGTTTCGGCTCTCTTGCCTACTGTTTCGCCATCTGTAGAACTACCCAGGCTTTCTGTTTCAGTACCATTTGTTGCTTCGGAGCTGTGACTGGTCCTATTAGACTTAACGCTGTTTATATTAACTGTTCCCCACTTGTTCATTGACTTTCTTCGTTTGTTCAGCTCGTAAATAATTCTCGAGTATGTCACGATAACTGTCACGAGAACCATCGTGTTCAGAGAAAAATCTACGAGATAAAATACAAGTCCAATCTGTTTAAAAATGCCATCATCGCTAGCTGAACAATAATACGTCTGTATAGTCTCATTGACGTCAGTTAACGTAACGTTAACCTTAAATATTTCGTACGTTGCTAAAAGCCTTGTAGCTAAGAGGAGTGAAAATATAACTATACCGATCCCAATATACTTAGCGCTGGATACTGCAATCTGACCACCAAGAGGCTTGCATATTTTCCTGTATCTATCAATTGCGATTATCCACAAAAGTAAGGTAGAAATTGCGCCGGCCCACATACCCATGAAATGTGTTACCTTACACAGAATTCTCAATGTGTACCCTATATTTATTATCATCTCGGGTATAAATGGAATAGCCACTGCACACGTGACTGTATCCCCTGCCGCTAAATATTTAATGAGTAAAGTCGGTACGGAACGTTTTGTTTTCTTCATGTAGAATAACAAAGTCAGAATGTTTCCAATCACACCGACTATTAATAGAAACCCGGCCGCTGTCGCTACGGGAAGTATTCGCAGGAAAATTTCTTTCTGTGTCCGTAAAAATAGCTCATCTTCCGTGTTGGAACTCATCTGTCGGAGAAATAACAGAAACTAAAGAAATCGGTTACTAAATTAAAATAATTGGTGTGATATTTAATACGTCAAAAATGGAAAAAAAAATATAACGAGAGAGGAAGTGGTAACTTTAATTTAAATTGGCATATCTTTTTATTTATTTAATATTTTGACGAGGAGTCAGAGTCGTCAGTGTTATAAGATGGTTTCAAGAAGTAATAAAAAAATCTACAAGCGTTTATATCGTACTGGTCGAACAAAAAAATCTTAGTAATTGTTACTAATTAAAACACGGCTGGGTCGACATAAATTATTTGATATTTATATTGAATGGGTGCAAGTCCAATACTGAATTTATTGAACAGGGTGAATAAAATAAAACGAGTTCAATAAATTCAGTAATGAATCTACACGAATATAATATTTCATTTATAACATACCCAAAATAAAGAATGTTTGAAGTGAAAAAAAAAATTAAAAAAAATCATTGACGCGCTTATAATGTAACGCCAACATTTAGAGCGTCTTTACACTATGATTGTGTAACACAAATGATGTCATGTCAAAATATATGCGCGGCCGTACGATTCCGGAGTCGCAAATGCGGCACGGGTATGCGATAAAGGAAAATGTTTTTTTCAGAATAATAGATTTGCAATGAAGACTCAATCGCAACTTTTTGGCCATGTCCGCCAGTCTTCGTATAAGGGTATTATGAATTATAGCCGAGATTGTCCCGATTGATAAAGATTTGCAATATAATAATTAATCCTATCCATGCAGAAGCTTTAATTTTATGCTTTTGGGTGGATTACTGATTTATCCGTGACAATTTTATTTGATAATTTTACAATGAAAATTATAAAAATATAATTTCAAACTTATATTTTTAAACATTTTCAATGTGTGGTACCTCAGTTTTATTTTCCCTTACAATTCCAAAAGTTTACTGGGCTGTCTAAAGCAAACCAAAGCTAAAAATTGAAGAAAAAAACTTTTATTTCTAACAAAATAAAAAAGAAAAAAACTTACTTTAATTCATTCAGTTTCAAATTACTAATCTTTAAGTTTTTATTTCAATTTAACATTTTGGAAAATACACTTTCTTCCAAAAAAAACCGCACTCCTAATGACAATGTTAAGATACCAATTTTACCGAATAAACTAACACGAAAATAACGATGAAATACAGAATGTGGTATTTTAATAAACACGGTAGAAAAACTCATTGAGAAAAAAAATTGAATAAAGCAAAATGTGATATCAAAAGATAAAATAATAATGAAGTGAAATAAATAAAATAATAAAAACGACAAGAATAATTTTTTAAAACATAATTCGAAGCAAATTTACTTACTTCTTCGCCGATTTATCACTATCGCTTTTTGTTAAAATAATTAAGTATCGTCAATGCAATCAAGTTTGTCACTGGTTTTTATACTCAAGTTGTACGCTAATTTATTTGTTTTTGAATTTACAGTCAGTCTGCAGCATCACGTTCTCTGAGTCAATTAATGACAAACGCGTGGTAATTATGCACGACTCCGCCCAACGCTAATTTAATGGAACATTTCATTTTGTTTAAGCGGCATAGTCGTATAATTGGTTTAAAAGTTTGGACAGGGATCACAAAATACATGATACCCGGAAATGTGCAATTTAAAAAGGCATGTTTAGTTTCATGTAATGATGACTTTAAAATTCAACATTTGCAATTCACATATACACAATTAATGGCTTATATCAGATTTGATAAATTAAGAAGATTATACTCTTAGAACTTAAGCGAAAACTGATTTGATTCCCGGTCCTATTATGGTTCTTATATCACAACAGGGAACCAAATATATATAAACATTATTAAGATATAAAAATGCAACGCAATCATAGATTTATAAACATAAAAAACTAAGATCGTATTTAATGGATATTCATAAGATCCATCTCATTTGGTGATTATAGATTTAGTTCTTCTCCGGTTGATCGTACTTTTAAAATTGTTAGAAACTAGAAGATATTCGTCTGTCTGTAAGTATGGAAGCCTTGGAGGGTCACTTTTGAGTTTCGACTTATAGATTTATTTTACTATTTTCTTATGACTTTTGATTTATGACCTTTGATTTATGACTTTTGATTTATGACTTATGGATTTTGTTATTTCCCACGTGCTTGCCATTATAATTATAATTTCCAAGGAAAATATGGTAGAATATGACAACGATTCAGACGAGGTAAGTTCATTTACCTAAGTTTCCTGGAGACTTATAAAATATGTGGGCTCATATGCAAGAACAGAATGTTATTCTTATATAAGCCTTTTAAATTGATTAAGAAAAGAAAATACTTTGCTTGCATTGCATTGCATTGGGTATCCATTTTTTATTTTGATTTCCGGAACAGGGATATATAATCTCAAATTGACATACAGCGTATGAATCAAACGCTTTATTTTTTTTATATAGGTTCCAGTTTTAAATCCAAACCAGTCTCGCATTGTAGTTTGCTGCAGTTACAATCGGTTTTCACTCGTAGTTTATTCTTCGTCCATCTAATATTGAATATAGACCAAATTATAGGCCTTATTTTGACAAAGAAATTTGTGGTTAAGAAGTTTCATGAAACATGGTATTTCAAAAACAATAAATCATACAGCTTTGAAACTTCACACACTTGTTTAGAACACGCTCTAAGTTAGAAATCTCTGAATTGCATTGTTATCAAATTCTGCCTCTTTTTCGATTTTGTATTTCATTTTGTATATATATGTATTTCATTTCAATCAAGATAACACATACTTTTTTTTTCCTTTTAAATTCTAGTAAAGCTACCTGTAGGAATTAAGGACGTGCTGTCGAATAGTTTCAACTACAAAGCAGTTGCAAGAGCATCAGCAATACATATTTGTCAAGTTTTCGGAGCCATTTAAGAGGACTAAGAGGTTTCATGGCAAAACAGCGTTCGTTCCGAGTGGAAAGTAGTACAGTTTAGCAAATGCAAATTGTCCAAACACTAGTGATTTGGTTTTCTTCGTTATTGTCTATGGAAATATTCAGACATTTTTGGAATACGAGCGTTACCATTTCACACTTGTTTCAGACGCTCGATAATTTTCAAGTTTTAACCCCACCACTTATTGTGGACGCTTTATTGGAAACACGCAATGTCACGTCCCGCCACGTTTATTTTATATTATTACCTGATACCTTATATAAATGTAATTTGTTATTATTTACTGTTTTCTGAAATTCTTAAAACGTCAACGTTCGCGAACTGTTGACCGGTCAATAGTTTCGACTGTTTCCCTCTCGTGCTCTGACGTCATTGACGTCATAGAGGATTCCCACTTGAAGCGTCCATCGATCTTGATCATGAACCAGACGTGACGTGACATAGTTAAAGTATTAAGTTTAATTATTAACATATGTGCAAAACTATTTTCTTGTTCCTTTTTTCTTTTGCAAATACTGTTAAAACAGTAATTGATCAGGTAATAAAACAGTTATTTCATGCGTGATTTGGGAACAGTCAAACAGTTGCCCCTCGGTGTCGGGGATAGTGCTTTGAGCCTTGGGCAACAGTTCAAAACACTACCCCCTCCACCTCGGGCAAACAGTTTGACTGTTCCAAAATCACATATGAAATAACTGTATACTGTCCATACCTCCAATATGGTACAAATCTTGTATCGATATACAGGTCATGGTGAGACAGAGAAAAGTGTGAAAAATCATGAATTCATAATTCTGGTTTTCATAATTTTCAGTATTTGCCCATAGTAAATTTTAAAACTTAAAAGAGAGGTATCGAAATCAAACTTTGCATGTTCATATAGCTTGGCGAGGCAGAAAGAAACATACTTCTTGCTATTATAGCTACATTTTAGAAAGTCCCCTTTGTTGTTGATTTTTTTTTTCATACTTAGATTTTGTTAAACTCATAATTATCTCAAAAACTGTTGGAGGCATCAACTTGAATTTAATGGCGAGACAGAGTGCATTGTGTTGTTAACAAAACTTTTGATTATAACATTTAATCGTTCTTCTTAGTTAAACATTCCCTTTTTCGACATGCTGTGGGTTGTGGGTATGCACATTACGAAAGACTATGATATTTCCATTACATATAAAGTCGGTTATTCTTCGAAAAAAAACGAACTTGTGGACGTTATTTAATATATACATTATACAATGTATACAGTTTCTTAAAGTTAACTAGGAAATTTTTAGCTAGAGACTGTGTTTGTTTTTTCTCTCTTTTGAACAGTTAGAAATGAAGAAATAACGCTTTGACAATGATTTTAAAAATCTTGACTTCAATAATAATACAGTCACTCTAGCGTTGCTAGTTTACCTAATTCAAAAGCTTCGTTAGATCACTCATGATTTTCTTAGTAACGTATCAACGATGTGTTGTTTTGTAGAAATATTGCATGTATATCTTCTGTGACGTAAATACTTGATGTTTTTGTTGATGGCAGTGTTTATTTTTAGCTGTTCCTTAGTGTAAATATAATGAAGCTCAAATTCAGTTTGTTTTGCCTATCTTATACATTTGTTTTCTTAGAAGACAACAATTTTGTTAAACAAAAAGAAGCACGGTTGTAGAATAAAAAATGTTTGTTGTTATCTGTTTCCAAACAATTATTGATAGCTCTGCCAACCTGTCACGGTCAAGACCGTGAGGTAAAAACCTTTGGTAGTGTGGTCTCTCGGTAGAGGTATATTTAGGTAGTCTGTTCAGGGAGTTGGCTGGTTCCACACAGTTTACTTCTATAGTGATTGCTATTCTATTTCTACTTTGCTCGTTTCAATCTCTTACTTATAATTTTAATGGAACACTATCTCTACATAGATAAATAAATTCTCTGTAACATTTAAATACTGTTTATTCCGGTGGGAAATTGCAAGTTTATTTTGGTTTATAACAAAGTTACAATAACACAATAATAAATTGTCAACAAATGAGAAAAATGTCTTTTATCATTCAGGACCAGATTTAATATGATAATGTAAATAAGTACAAGTTTGAAGTAGAAATCACAAGCGTTTCAAGTCATATTTGTGTCAAAACCGTTTTCTAAATTTTATTTTATACCTATAAATTTTCTTCCTACGGATAGAAAATTCCGTATTATGTTAGTGACAAATACGGAACCATATATGGAAATGTCGGATTATTTTTTACCTTGGTTCCGATCTTAGCTGTGTCTTACGTAGCATTAGGAAACGGGATCCAAAATTATAAGAGGCGTCGCCGGTTTTGCATAAATTACGTATTCATCCGTCAGTCATAAATGTATTTTTTTATTTCATGAAATTTCTTATAGAAGTGTCCTTTAATGAAAATCATTTTTACTAAAAACGAAAAGGTATATAATAAAAGTAAAATTATGTTGTAGTAGCTTTCTGAGGCTATGCATTTTTCTACTTGCAACAATGGAAAATTGATATCTCACTCGACCTTCGGTCTCGCGAGATATCAATTTTCCACCACTGCTTGTAGCAAAATACAAAGCCTTAAAAAGCTACTACTACATAATATTCCTTACAAGTCATATATCCTCTTCATTTTAATGTATTATAATGCCTAACGCTTGTACCCTCTTTAATAGTCAACACGGAAAAATAGCGTAACAGTCAACCGTGACTAACTTCAACAAGGAATTAAATAATCTATTTCAAGATGTAAAATGTTAATAAAAATTTGTAATAAAGCTACACATCTAGAAAATAGCTAAGAACTGTTTTATCTGAATAAAAAATTCGTTATTTATCAAGAATAGTTTATTTACTTTAATACTTAATGCTGCAGACGGCACTTATAAATGAATGTCCCGAATTAAAACTTCTATACATATGATTTCACATTAACAATTGATGTTGATTCTTCACGTAAAAACGATCAACTATGATAAAAACATATGAATGCAATAATTCTAATTTTAAACATCATATGACTTCAACACCACTCTCGGCCGATGTGCTCCCTTGCGTTTGGTGATTGTATCACAAATTTGCTTATTTTGCATTAATCTAAAATCAAGTAAAACTAATGTTTATACCAAGGCAAAGAGTAACAGCAAATGGCAAAAGTTATAAGTCAAAAGATAAAAGTCATAAGTAAAAAGTGATAAATTATAAGTGAAAAGTCATAAGGCAAAACCTAAAAAAACACACGAGAAAATAAGTCAGCATTTATTACAAAGATCAATTACTTTTTTTGAAATAACAATCATATATATTCCTTTTAAATACCATAATACATCCTATAAAGTATGGTTGCTATTTGTTGCGAATGAATAAGACGTTTGAATCTAATTACACATACTTGAAATTACACGTATAACTCACGGTACGAATCCATTCAGTAGATGATATGCAATCTCGGTCGGGACGAAGCTAGCCCTGTAAGGGGTTCCGGGTTCGAATCCCGGTATGGCTGCAAATCTTTCTCCCCCTGTGACATTTGGCATGGAGGAAAGTGTCCCTGCCAGTCACGCGGGAGACCGAGGTTCTATTCCTGGTCGGGCAGCCGTTTTGTAACAAGGGCTTGATAGAAGAGATACAACCAGAAGTCGATTCATATAGTGCAGTTAATCTCGTAATACGTATGCCAAAAACAAAAAGAAATACTGCATGTATTTTACGTAAATAGTTACAAAATTGCACATACATATATTGTGATTTAAAAACTTTACAAATTAATATTTACAGGCTGCTGAGTTGGAAATCTTTAAAATGACAATTAACTTGTACAATAAATGTGTTTAGATTTTTCTAGCTATATTAAGATGGAAAAATATGCACGTTTTCTATTATTATATTTCTTTTACATATATTCATTGCCTAATTAATGCTAAAAAATCTAAGAGCAAATTACAATTATAACATTTTCAATGCTTTATATATTACAAACTAGCCGGTAAAAGCTGTCCATATTTCACAGAATGAATCAATATACTTCTAGAAAGATTTTAGCAAACTTTGATACAAGCCCTTTTACTAAATGTAATTTTAGTGATTTTTTAAATTTAGAATGATATGATAAAAAATGTTCAAATTGGTGGGGTAGAAAAACATTTCCATGCATATTTCTATCGTGTCGAGAATAGTCATGCATTTAACATGTTATTATTTGCATCTAAACAAACAACACTTACAAAACATGTTTAAATGAGATTACACGGATATTTTTTTAGACTTTCAATAAATGTATTTCTTTTAAAAAGGCTTTTAAAAGTATATGTTCTGAGTCATAATAATGCCTACAACTCGAAATCCGTACGGTAAATTTTGCATACAGGTGTCCTTTAGGTGTACCACTAAACAATGTTGTCAATTTTACAATGCCTTATAGTTCAAATTTTATGGTTATAACTTAAATGATAATTTACAAATATATTGTAATTTGCTCAATATTTACAAACCAATATCTTAAAATAACCATATAATGAAGTGAAATCGTAGACTATCGTCTTTATGATTTTAAAACATCATTTTTTGAAACTTAACCTATAGTAACCTAGTATATATCAATAACACGAAAAAAAAAATCAGAAATAACAGAAGAACTTTTTTGTTGCCTTATTTCATGTGTAATCCGGTGTAACTCGGTTTGTATGAGGTCCATGAAGCAAAATTTTAAGTTCTCACATTGTATCGGATCCAGATCATTAAATACACAAGTATCGCGTTAGTCTTTGGAAAAAAAATCCACCAATGGATTCCATTTTTTCTCGTAATGTACACCACCACTTCTCAATGCGTTGGTTAGATGTGCTTTTTCCAGCTACAAGGCTTCGAGTACCAACTATCGGATCTGTAGAATCGTGTCTGAAGTATTTCTACAATAGTAAAGCAATGCAGTTTTCCGTACCGACATGACAACCTAGTAAGTGGGTGAGGGGGACTTGATAATGTTCATTAAAGGTGTCTAAAGAATCTTGCAATAAGGTGTGGGTCGTTATTTGAGTCCAAAACCTCTAACCATGTTATTTTTCTACTATACCCATTCACAGCACCATGGATATAAAATCCTTATGTCATGGCGTAGTATACGCGTCGGCATAAGCGATGAGCTTTCCGCATCTCAATACCATCCGGATCAAGCGCTCTCATTATTTCCATGACGTCGTCTCCCTTGACGTACATGTGGTAATTCAGCATTAACCTATGCCATATTGTACGAAATTCTATGCGTTGTCCATTTGTTTGTATTTCTCTGTTTATAACTCAAAAGGAGTATATATTCCATTACGCCGTTTTAAATTTAAGCGTTTAAAAAGTCTATTCACTGTACTAAGTGACGTCGTTATGCCATGCTCTACCAGAAAGTACTCTATTATCAGCAGAGTTTTGTTTGTTATAGATGTTGAGGGTAGGTATCTTGGCACGGTAGGTTTGGTAATGCTGAACAGTATAATGATGAAGACACAGATCAACATCGAGGTTTTCATCCTCGTTACCTTTTGTCCAGTAGTTGTGTCTGAAATAAGAGTTTATGTTTTATCTAAATCTTTATACATTCATAGTATATAAAATGGGTAAATCTCTTAGCTCCGTTTTTTAAAGATTGATAGGTGCAAAAAAGTATTTTAAATGCTAGTAGGATATTTTGTTCTGACTGGTTTTATATCTACGTTTATTCTTAAGTGTTCTTTTCTCAATTGTTAAAATATACAACAAAATTAGACATTGATGCTAAATGCAAATGGTGCTCGATTACAATTTTAAGTTAACTTGTGTGTATGAACATAGCACTTGCCGTTCTTTAGTAATTCCGTGTTAGCTCACTAAAATGCTGAATTGCGATACATGTTTAATACTGTGCACCATGCCATTTTAAGATGTAAATCTTGTATTCCCTGTCTACTTGTAAAACAGTTATTTGTTTGTTACTCATGGACAGATTTTGTGATGAGGACAAAAAATGTATAAGCACTAATATTATGAACATATTTAGAACATAGAAGATTGTACAAAACACACAGTCACACTTGTGGAATTAAAGTCTGTGATATGTTACCACCTTGGGATTATATCAAATAATATTAAATTCCCTCCTTAACACATCCTCTCCTCCATGACAAATCTGCATGAAATTATTTAAATCGTTTAAAAACATACCTGAAACCAAAGTTGCTGCTTTCAGCTTCTAGGGCACGTGTAAAATGGGTTAGCCAAAAGTCATAAGACGTAAGTCACAAATCAAAAGTCAAAAGTCGAAAGTCAAAAGTAAAATATCCGTAAGTCGAAACTCAAAAGTGACCCTCCAAGGCTTCCATATGTAAGAGACACCGATATTCCTACTTTCTCACACCCGAGCCAAAGTTACATCTTCTATACTGATGATTGTTCTCTAATTTTAATGCTACCTCGAAAACTATATGCGAGTAACACTTTTTGTAAGCTTTTTGTATTTAAGCATTTAAACATTAAAAAGGTAAAGAATGTTTGTAAAATAAGATTTATAAGCGGCAAGATTATCTTGTTTCAATAATCTTATAATATGTTTTCGAAAGAGAATATTTTATTTGTGCAGAATATATATTTCGGAACAAATGCTATGCTATTATGCTATTTTAGGTAGGGCCGTGATTGTGTGCATGCCCAATCGCTCAAGAATTTGGAGTTATTCTTTTTCAAAAAAAAAAAAAAATTATAACCTGCAGATTGCAGATTTATAGTAGCTAAATACATTCTCAAGTCATATTCAAAATCTATAGGTCAGCTTTTGGTAGGTTATCACCTTTAAGGACACGAATGATGACATGTCCGAGTTCCATTATCTCAGTGCCTAAAAGGGCAGCTAGACCCTCATAAAGCATAGAAGAGATACATGAATACTAGTGGATTAGGTCTAGAACAAGCATTGTTGAATATTGTGCCTTCTTACATATCACCAGTCAAGAACATTTTCAAATTTTAATGTCATATCATTTCATTTAACCCTTAAAAAGACTACACCAAGGGTGTTTTATTCCTGTTTATAACTTTTAGAGACTTAACTTTAAAAGGACATTTTTGAGACTAGCATACCATTTGGTGTATGTCAGGACTAAGAACCTGTGTAAAAAATTGCAGTTCACTCCCTCACTCTCCTTTCCCCAAATCAGTATTTTTTTATGCAAAATGCGATAAAAAGCGCGTTGCAACCAGGCTGAAATATAAAAATGAAATGGCTTTTCAATTGAACTCATATATTTCTTAATAATTTTTTTTCAGAAGTTTTCACTTGATAAACGCAATATTTCCAATTTTAAGTTTTTAGGCGTTTTGATCCCAGTGGAGCCCATTTAACCAGCTGGAATAAATAGTAGCCTTTGACACATGACTGTATACTCTCATTAACCTCTATTTAAATTGCTGTATCACCTTTAAGTTTTCTATATTGATAACCCCAAAATTGATAATGGTCAGGCTCAAAACTTTGAAGCTGCACAATTTCATAAATGAGTGGATTTTTTAGTTAGATAAGTTATTATTTTTCTCGATAAAAGTAAAAGCAACATTGATGGCAAAAATATTATACTAATTTTGTGAAAATATGTTGTTCGACAAATAACCTTTAAATTACTTTATATATAACAACGTTCAAGTTCCTCAGCTTTAGTAAACACTTTAATACATGTACCAATTATAATCAAGCGATATCTAAAGTAGTTGTAACAATTTACCTTATTAAAAATAAGTATATTAACAAATTATCTATAATATTTATGTAAAATGAGTTTGCTCCTTAATGGCATAAAGCCAATCAACTAAAGTAACGAGTATGCCTCTCCAAATCCCTTGTTGGAAATATGTATGTTAGAAATGTCATAATCACTGATAACACCATAAGATAATTATTTAATTAATGAAGTATTCTCATTTGTGATAGTTTATATCATCTAGACGTTTTGTTTTGTCACTCGAACGCATGGATAAAACAGACTACCTTGTAATCATTTTCATCTCCTCGACCCTTTCCGTAAGAAAACGGAAAAAGCCGTTTATCAATAATAGTCGTGGAATCCAGCGCAAGGTGGATACATAGAAATGCTGGAAATTCATTAAATATTTTTCCAAAGTTTGTCAGTTAAGGCAACAGCAACAACATTTTTTAATTTTTAAACATTATACTATGATCTATGAAGAAATAGTTAGTTTCCAGTAAGTGAAGGTATCAGATATCTGTACATGAACTTTATCTGAACCCGTGTTCACTAAGTTTTAATGATCATGATCAAAGTTAAAAATTAAAATATTATCCATTGCTTATCCTTATATATGAAGACTAAATATTTGACGTTTACCAGATATATTTTGACTTGAAATCGCATGTTTATGAACTTTTAGAATAAATTTATTGCTATTTAACGAGGTATGACCATTTTAAAGTTGATCTAAATATGAATCTCGGTCTTAAAATTGATCCTTATTTTTATTCGATTATTTTTATATTTGTTTTGTTTTGTCGTCGATTTTTATCCATAAAAAGTGTTTGCTATTTTTGTAAAATAAGCAAAATTTTATATACACTTTTGTTAATTACCATTAGATTCTAAAATACGATCATTTATAGATTTGTAAAACATCATAAAAATAAAATCAGGATCATTTGATCCTGATCCTGACCTTTTTTTTAGTGAACACTTGGTTTGGAGCTTAAAGATAGGAACCTTTTACAAATGGTATTTCAATAAATATTAAGTGCTTTCTGCCTATCTAATAATTAAGTATCGCTTAACGCACATATCTATATATCCCCATGTGTAAACTAATGGATAATTACCGAATCATAATTGAAATATCAAAGTTTGGTGACTTTGTATGGAATCATACCTTCCTAAAACCACAATCTGTTATTATCGTAACGTTAATGTCTATGAAGCCACTGAAAAAGTTTTGTTTATGTTAGCACGGGTTTTACAAGTAAAATGAATTAAACTAACACATGTAATTACATATTATTAAAGATCTTAGTAAAAGTTTTTTAATGCTTTCCCCTTTTTCCCCCTGAAAAGCACGAAACAATACAACTTAAAGGACTACAAGACAAAACCATTTAAGATTTGTTTGCTATCGTTCTTTTTTCACTTTTATTTTAAGTTGTGTTTTTTATTAACCACGAGTATTGCACGGTTGTCCCTTTTATATTTAGTATTATTTACTCTTAAGACTTTCAAAAGTTGTTCACAATTGAACGTTTGTTTTAGTTTTATTAGCAACGTTTTCTTGAGTTATTTCGTTCCGAAATCAAAATAATTAATTAATGATTAATATTATTGCTCGGAACAAAAAAGAAAAAAAAGTTCCCGATTGGTCGAAGAATTCTCATATTGTGTTATTCTTATAGATATGGTTATATTAAGCTCCATGATTATTTACATCAGTGTTAAACATCGGGTTTCGATGAACAAAATATATCGAAAATAATAAGGGTAAGAAACCCTTATTTAGAATAATATAATTTTCTTCAGGATGTTATTTTACAACTTCCCCGTGGTCGAGGGGTTTACACTCTCGCTTTGGAAGCGAGAGGTCTGGAGTTCAAATCCCAGTTAAGGCTACCAGTCTCAGGTTTTTGTGTTTTTTTTGTTGTTGTTTTAATTGTTTAAGCCAATAAACCTTGAATTGAATATCAGTCTTGCAATTAGTCTTATAGCCAATTTACTATAGTTATTAACATGGTGACACTATAAAAACAAATTGGTTACAAATCTCACAACATTCACCTTTCTGACATTCTGAGACCCAAACAAATTCAGCGCCTTCTGTGCTTTGATTTTGTATGCTACTGGGGAAAATCATTCTGTGGCACTAGTACTGGTTGGTTCAGGAACTGAGAACACGCAATATCGAACTCGACAAGTTTCTTTACAATATAAGGAAGTAAATGCAAAAATGAAAATGTTTATTAAAGTGACTACATTATGAAGGTACAATATATAAACCAGAACAACAAGGACATATATATTTTGATGATGTTGTCTAGAAAGAAAACCCAAAACAAACAAGCTAGTTGCATTATAAAAGTGCCTAAAACAAAAACAAACAAAAAAGAAAATACCAACAAGTTGGCCGCAAAGTCAAAGTACTTTTATATAAAAACCAAAACAAGCTTGCTATATCATAAAATGACTGAAATATAACAACCGAAACAAGCTATTGCATTATAAAACATCCTAGGTATAAAAAAAAGCTGGCGGCATTATAAATGGACCAAAATATAACAAACAAATGAAAGAATGGTCGCAGTAAGTTTCTATATTTAAAAACCAAAACAAGCTGACAATATCATAAAAGGACTAAAATATAACAACCAAAACGAACAAGGAGGCAGCATTATGAAAGTACCTGTATATTAAAACAAAATCACGCTGGCTGCTTTATGAAAGGCCCTAAATATAATAACAAACAAAATAGCTGCATCATAAATGTACATAGATATGTGAACCAAAAAATAGAAATTAAAAGCAAAACGAGCTGGTCGCATTATGAAATAATCTGGGTTTTTTTTTTGCAAAAGACTAATAAATACGTCATGCAGAGTTATAAAATTTAAAATGACAAACATGTAACGTATAGATTTCGTCTCAATTGCCATTTAATTATAATTCCTTACAATTTTAGCATATGTGCTAATACAATATAGTCATAACAAAGACACAATTTCTTATCATGGTATGATCATTTGGAACAATATACCTTTAAATATGCGCTATGTTCACAACTTAAATGTTTTAAAGACAAACAAAACATATCTTGATGTTAATATGAATAAATGAAAGAACGAATGAATGAATGAATGAATGAATGAATGAATGAATGATGCAATGTACATATATGTTAATATTATGTATATATTATATTTACACAAATTCTGTTAAGTGAGAAGGAATCTAGCAATAACACAAATGATTATGTTGAATTAATAGAAATGTGCATTGGGGCACTGTCATGTATTAACAATGGCAATGTTTTTATTATGTTAAACAAGCAACAATGCGATACGAAGCAAGAGAAGTCATGTACACACAGTTTGAAATATTCACATTACAGTAAGCAAATCTATGAATAAGAATGCAATTAACTTACATGGATTTTTAGCATTCAGATATAAACAAATCATGTCATCAAGATACACAATATATGTCTTTATATAATACATAAAACATGGCGAACATTTCCCTCCATATTTCCGGTTTAGTGGAGTTCCGGTTTTACGGGTTTCTACTGTACATTGTACCGGTATATTAAAATAATGATTTTTTTATAATGACTTTCAGTTCTCTAGCCCGTCCAATTGGATTTTATTCTGTTCACATTTGACACGCAACAAAGGTTTCACTACATATCGACAAATGTTTCACTCTTTAGAAAACGCACTGGCTAAAATTACGTCTCTCTTCACATAAACTTAACATTGAAGTCGGCCGACACTACAATATTCCGCGCGATGAACGAAAATGTACACTATGTAATTTAAACGACCTAGAGGACGAATTTCACTTTTTTAAAATGTACAGCTTATGTCGATTTAAGAAGGCTCTATATACCCAGGTATTATTATACTCACACAAATATAATTAAGTATATATCATTAATGCATAGTAGTAATAAGAAGATCATAAAAAAATTTGGCTCTATATTTTTTTTAAAGCTTTCAAATTAAGGGATTCACTATTGTAATAATATAAATGTCGTTCTCAATCTGAAATCATTCCTTTTTTTGTTAATTTGTTTTCCATGTAACTTTTGAGTATATATAAATATATTTTTCCTTGTTACATTCTCACGATATATGTGTTTAAGGAAATAAATAATTCATGTATTATATGTAAAATCTTCCATGTCATACCAATATATATATGTTCATTTTTTCATTGTTAACGACGATGGGCTTGTAATGTTTAAGTCAAATAAAATATTTGTTCTGTTTCTGTTTAAACAACTACTTATTACGATTACATTTTAGACAGTTCAATACGACCGTAGCGATGTAACTTCTAAATTTAGGATTAAAAATGCTGTAAATGATCGGATTAAAGACGCTGTTAAAGAATGGCAACATCAAGGCAAACTGGATTCCAGGACCAAAATCATATTCTTTGTCTGTCTTCAACACCAGCCTGATGATGATCCGGAGTGTAAAATACGGCGTGAAACAGAGGATATACAAAACAGACACTGCTAGCATCATCATCGTTAGATTCCACTCAGAAGGTTTCTTCGCCGTAGAAAATTCGAAATTCTTTGTCGGGGCCTTTGTGGTTGACGCCTCGTTTTTGGATGTTGTGGTATCCTTTGAAGAAACTTTCCTTGATATTGTAGAAATTTCTGTTTTATTCGTTTTGACACCGTTGCCTGCAGTTTTGGCTCTCTTGCCTACTGTTTCGCCAGCTGTAGAACTACCCAGGCTTTCTGTTTCAGTACCATTTGTTGCTTCGGAGCTGTGACTGGTCCTATTCGAACTTAACGCTGTTTATATTAACTGTTCCCCACTTGTTCATTGACTTTCTTCGTTTGTTCAGCTCGTAAATAAATTCTCGAGTATGTCACGATAACTGTCACGAGAACCATCGTGTTCAGAGAAAAATCTACGAGATAAATACAAGTCAATCTGTTTAAAAAAATGCCATCATCGCTAGCTGAACAATAATACGTCTGTATAGTCTCATTGACGTCAGTTAACGTAACGTTAACCTTAAATATTTCGTACGTTGCTAAAAGCCTTGTAGCTAAGAGGAGTGAAAATATAACTATACCGATCCCAATATACTTAGCGCTGGATACTACAATCTGACCACCAAGAGGCTTGCATATTTTCCTGTATCTATCAATTGCGATTATCCACAAAAAGTAAGGTAGAAAATTGCGCCGGCCCACATACCCATGAAATGTGTTACCTTACACAGAATTCTCAATGTGTACCCTATATTTATTATCATCTCGGGTATAAATGGAATAGCCACTGCACACGTGACTGTATCCCCTGCCGCTAAATATTTAATGAGTAAAGTCGGTACGGAATGTTTTGTTTTCTTCATGTAGAATAACAAAGTCAGAATGTTTCCAATTACACCGACTATTAATAGAAATCCGGCCGCTGTCGCTACGGGAAGTATTCGCAGGAAAATTTCCTTCTGTGTCCGTAAAAAATAGCTCATCTTCCGTGTTGGAACTCATCTGTCGGAGAAAAAAACAGAAACTAAAGAAATCGGTTACTAAATTAAATAATTGGTGTGATATTTATAACACAAGTCAAAATGGAAGAAAAATAAAAATACAACGAGAGAGGTAGGGGTAACTTTAATTCAAATTGGCATATCTTTTTATTTATCTAATATTTTGACGAGGAGTCAGAGTCGTCAGTGTTATTAGATGGTTTCAAGAAGTAATAAGAAAATCTACAAGCGTTTATATCGTACTTGTCGAACAAAAAAAATCTTAGTAATTGTTACTAATTAAAACACGGCTTGGGCGAAATCAATTATTTTGTATATTTAATTGAATGGGTGTAAGTCCAATACTGAATTTATTGAACCGGAGTGAATAAAGACTGTTTGAAGTGAAAAAAAAGAACATTTTTTTCATTGACGCGCTATAATGTAACGCTAACATTTAGAGCGTCTTTACATTATGACTGTATAACACAAATGAAGTCATGTCAAAATATATGCGCGGCCGTGCTCTACCATTTTTCCGGAGTCGCAAATGCGGCACGGGCATGCGATTAAGGAAAATATTTGTTCAGAATAATAGATTTGCTATAAAGACTCAATCGCAACTTTTCGGCCATGTCCGTCAGTCTTCGTATAAGAGTATTATGAATAATTTCCAAGGTTGTCCCGATTGATGAAGACTTGCAATATAATCATTAATCAAATCCATACAGAAGCTTTTATTTTATGGTTTGAGTGGATTACTGATTTATCCGTGAAAATTTTATTTGATAATTTTAAAGTGGAAATTATAAAAATATGATTTCATACTTCAATTTTTAAAGATTTTTCCCGTGTCGTACCTCAGTTTTATTTTTTCCTTATTATTCCGAAATTTCCAGGGCTGTTTAAGCTAAAAATTGAAGAAAAAAACTTTTATTTCTAACAAAATAAAAAAGAGAAAAAAAACTTCAATTCATTCAGTTTCAAATTACTAATCACACAAACATCGTCTTTAATTTTTTTTATTTCAATTTAACAGTCTGGAAAATACACTTTCTTCCAAATGTAAAACTACTCTTAATGACATTTGGGGATATTCAAGTATCCTACGAGTTATAAATGAAAGTGAAACAATCGGACGCCCAGGTTAAAATAGAATAAAAGATAAACAAATGGAAAACACAGAAAATAACGTAAAATTAATACACGATTCATAGGTAATGCATTTAGTTAGTTAAAAGAATCGTCAGCGACACAATTTATGGAATAAAGCATTCCCCAAAACGTATTTTTTACTGCAAGTTATGTGTCCATCAACACATGATCGTCACGCATTATGCATTTTAAAGCAAGCTAATGAAAATAAATGCAAATTTTCAAATGTTAAGATACCCATTTTACTAAATAAACAAATACGAAAATGATGATAAATATGTATACTCAAGTAGAGCTTTGTTTTATAAATACAATTTAAACCACAGATTTCAACCATATCTTGATTTGATAAACGTTAAAAAATTCCGTGTTTGTTTATCACGATTACGCGTATCATCACATAGACTTTTTATTTAAAGTGACCGATGGACTAGACCTGTTAGCACTCCAGTAAATGAACGGAAATGTACTTTTTGCGATAAATTTGAAGACGAATGTCATTTTATTTTAGAATGTGTTTTTATTTAATGATTTGAGAAGGCAATTTGTACCAGCCTATTATTACAGACGACCAAATACGCAAAAATTTGTTGAATTAATTACTACAGAATGTAAGCGTGTCATAAGAAATTTAAGTACATATGTAGGAAAAGCATTTACATTTAGAACAAACGAACTTTACAGAGACAACTATTCTTAAACTGATTTTTCAAGATGTAAAGATGTGAATTTTGTTGGTATGACTCTTATATGCCTTTATTGTTTATCACTTAGCTTTGTAAAATGTAATCTCATTATGTACAATTATAGTAAATCCATATGTCAATCAACTTGCTAGTTTCGTTTTTGTGCAAGTTGTGACTGGAAATGGAATAAGAATTCATATTTATTTTATGCCCGATTGACATTTTACATTTATGATTTAAAATTTTATAACTTTATGAAATAAAATCCATTGGTCACCAACTTTCCACTTTCGTTTTCGAGCAAGTTGTGACTAGATATGGAATCATTTTTCTTACTACTACTTACTTGACTGTACTATGCTGTATATGCAGACAAGTGTATTGAATGTTAAAAATGTTTATTCTGTCTATTTTGTTACAAAAAAAATGTTGGAGCATATTAATGTAAGTAAAGAACGGGTTGCATATAGCAGTGCTTATACATATGCGAAAATATATGTGTATACATATGTGTAGATGGTATATATGCAAATTTATGAGCGTGCATGTACTTATGTTTATATATATGTATGTAATGTGTGTATGTATGCATGTTTGAATATGTAATTATTATTATTAAATGTTAAATTGCTGTAGCCATATATAGTATGTAAATGTTGGCCACATGGGTCTATGACCTTCTGGTGTTTTGAAAATAAAATCTTGAATCTATATAATACAGAATGTTGTAATAATAAATACATAAATAAATAGTTTATTAATGTGTCATATGTTAAAGGGACTCCACTGAGGTTTTTTGACATGACGGGACTGGAAATAATTTTTGAGATTATTACTCCATTTGATGTAGATCTATACAAATAAAGTATGTGCAAAATTTCAGATCATTAGCTCCCTTTGTTTTTCCAGAATAATTATTACAATAGTTAAAAATGACCCGAAATTGAAAAGCGTTTAAACGCTTTTCACTCAAATCGGACTGAGAATAGTACAAACATATGATTTTCAATGTATTTCTTGTATATTTCTTGGTTATATTTTATTTATATTTTTGTTTTAAGTGCTCATGTTTATCTACGTGAAAAATTAAAATTTTATGTTTTTAGGCTTGTAAACCTCAGTGGAGTTCCTAAGAAATGAACAAACATGGATAAACAATAGTATACACCCTGCATAATGGGCCTATAAGACACAATTAACATGAAGACAATAAATCTGAAAACATGTGAACAACATAAAAGGTATGTTTAGATAAAAAAAGAAAGATCTTATTTATCTTTGAGCTCAAAAGAAATACTAATTTATTTTATATAGTTGTATTTGAATAAACACTGTAGAAATGTACACTGAGCCAAAAATGAATAAACAAAAATGTGCTAATATCATAAAAAAGAAAATTAATTACGAAGTAAAATAAATATGATAATAAACATCAGGAAATGATTTTGTTTGAACATAATCCGAAGGAATTTTACTCACCTTATCACATTTAGAATTCTCGTCCGCCGATTTATAGCTGTCTTTTTTGTTAAAATAATTAATTATCGTCTATTCCATCAAGTTTGTCACTGGTTTTTATACACAAGCTGTACGCTTATTTATTTGTTTTTGAATTTATAGTCTGCAGCATCAACGTGCTCTGCGTTAATAAATGACAAACGCGTGGTGATTATGCACGACTCCGCCCAACGCCAATTTAATGGAACATTTCATTTTGTTAAAGCGGCATAGTCGTGAAATTGTCTTAAAAGTTTTGACAGGGATCACAAAATACATGATACCCGGAAATGTGCAATTTTAAAGAGACATGTTTAGTTAAATGTAATGATGCCTTCAAAATTTAACATTTGCAATTCACAGTAACACAATTAATGGTTTATATCAGGTAAACTGATTTGGTTCCCGGTCTAATTATAGTTCTTAAACTTAACTAGAAGATCACAGGAGGGAACCAAATATATATTATTAAGATATTAGAATACAACGCAATTATAGATTTATAAACATAACAAACCAAGATCGTCTTTAATTATCGTCAATTTAATCAAGTTTGTCACTGGTTTTTATACACAAGCTGTACGCTTATTTTTTTTTGTTTTTGAATTTATAGTCTGCAGCATCACGTGCTCTGCGTTAATAAATGACAAACGCGTGGTGATTATGCACGACTCCGCCCAACGCCAATTTAATGGAACATTTCATTTTGTTAAAGCGGCATAGTCGTGTAATTGACTTAAAAGTTTTGACAGGGATCACAAAATACATGATACCCGGAAATGTGCAATTTTAAAGAGGCATGTTTAGTTAAATGAAATGATGCCTTCAAAATTTAACATTTGCAATTCACAGTAACACAATTAATGGTTTATATCAGGTAAACTGATTTGGTTCCCGGTCTAATTATAGTTTTTAAACTTAACTAGAAGATCACAGCAGGGAACCAAAAATATTTTATTAAGATATTAGAATACAACGCAATTATAGATTTATAAACATAACAAACCAAGCTCGTCTTTAATGAATATTCATTAGATCCATCTCATTTTGTGCGTAAAGATTTAGTACTTCACCAGTTGATCATTTTTCTTAAATTGTAAGAAACTAGAAAATATTCGTCTGTCTGTAAGAGACACCGATATTCTTACTCTCTCATACCCGAGCCAATCTCCTTTACACGTGATTATTCTCTAATTTTAGTGCCGCCTCGAAAACTATATGCTTTTGGGTGTAACGCTTTTTGTAAGCTTTTGGTATTTAAGCATTTATTCATTAAAAGGGTAAAGAATGTTTGTAAAATAAGATTTATAACCGGCAAGATTATCTGGTTTCAATAATTTTATAATACGTTTGCGAAGAAGAATATTTTATTTGTGCAGAATAAATTAATCGGAACAAGATATAATTTTGCTATTTTAGGTAGGGCAGAGACTTTGTGCAAGCCCCATTCGTTCGAGAATTTGGAGTTATTATTTTAAACAAAATGTGACCTGCGGGTTGCAGATTTATAGTAGCTAAATACACTCACAAGTCATAATCAAAATCTATAGGTCAGCTTTAGGTAGATAATCACCTTAAAGGATATGAATGATGACATGTCCGAGTTCCATTATCTCAGTGCCTAGAAGGGTAGCTGGACCCTCATAAAGCATAGAATAAATACATAAATACTAGTGGATCAGGTCTAGAACAAGCATTGTAGAATATTGAACATCTTCAAATTTTAATGTCATATCATTTCATTTAACCCTTATAAGGACTACACCTAGAGTGATGTTTATTTAACTTTTAAAGACTTAACTTTAAAAGGACATTTTTGGGACTAGCATACCATTTGCTGTATGCCAGGACTAACATCCTGTGTAAAAAAAATGCAGTTCACTCTCTCACTTCCTTTTCACAGAGTCAGTAGTTTTATTATGCAAAATGCCAAAAAGCGCGTTTAAAAAATTTAACTCAAATATTTCTTTATTATCTTTTGCAGAAGTTTTCATTTAAAGTGTATCCCTTGATATATGCAATATTTCAAATTTTATGATTTTAGGCTTTTGATTCCAGTGAAGCCCATTTAACCTGCTGGCTTGGACACATGACCGTACACTCTCAATAATTTTTATTTGTTTGGGTCGTCAGACCAAACAAATAATGGTAGCGAAATTTCAGAGTCTAATGCTGTTAATTGCAAACGCCGAAAGTAGTCCACTTTTTTGAAGCGGTTACTTCCCTTTATATGTACACTAACGCCGAAAAATTCAGGGGAGATCACTGCGTAAAGATGGCCAAAGACAGGCGAATTAATTTTCAAGCAAAATAATTCCCGAATGGTCGAAGATTTCTAATATTGTTTTATTGTATTTTCTGATCGAAAATAAGTAAATACAAAGCGGATATTCAATCTCTGACACAGAAGTTCACAACAAACCTAACAACAAGTAGTTCTCAAAACAGCTTAAAACTAGCGATTTAAAAGAAAGAAATATTTTTATTTTGTTACAAGTATCCAACAAATAACAACGCATTCAAAGTTTAAAAATAGCGTTGGCTAATAGAATTGTCAATAAATGCACAATCACAAATTACGCGGATGAATATGATTTTATCAATGAAAATACTATTTTTAGCGATGTCGATTACCGAATGCTACACAAACCGAGTAGTGGAATATATAGATTCTACATGTCGGACTGTTTGGGCGAGAAGATTTTCGCAAAAATTATTTACTTCAATTTTAAACAACAGGTTTATCCTGAACAAAATACCTCGAAATTAATAAAGATTACAACCCCGAAATGAAATGGAAGTTCTAAATCTAGAATGACTTGATGTTATTCAGACATTATTTGTATAACTTCTCCGTGGTACAGGGGTAACGCGCTCGCTTACGGAGTCAGAGGTCTGGAGTTCAAATCCAAGTCGAGGAAACTTTTTTTTAAAATTCTTTTTTAAGTGTCTTTGTTAAGGAAGAAGCCATGATATGCAAGGATAAAGTGTGACTGTCGTAAAAAAATGAACATAAATGATTTTTGATGCATCTCTAGTTAATAATATGAAGAATTCCGTGGTGCCTTGCAAAATGAATTATAATACATAAAAATAAACTTATACAGGAAAATACATACAGATATACAGTATGAATTAGATTGCAAAGATCAGAAAATACCACAGGACTTGCATCCCTTTGATTCTTTATAAATATACATGCTTATAGTAAGCTCCAGGATTATTTACATCTGTGTTAAACAACAGTTAAAGTCGTTACATGCCCTAATTTAGAATAATATGGTTTTCTTCAGGTCGTTCACATATAAATTCACCGTGGCTGAATGGTTTTCGCGCCCGCCTAGGAAGCGAGAGGTCTGGAGTTCAAATCCCAGTAACGGCAACTCATTTATTTTTCAAATTGTTTAAGTCAAATAAACATTGGATTGAATATCAGTGTTGCAATAACTCTTATAGCCAATTTACTACAATTAAAACGCTGGAAAGCATTGGTGGCACTATACATACGTATAATCTCACAACCTGCACCTTTCTTACATTCTGAGACCTAAACAAATTCAGCGCCTTCTGTGCTTTGATTTTCCAAATGGTTTTATCAACTTCAGGTTTTTATCTTGATAACCCCAAAATTGATAATGGACAGGCTCAAAACTTTGAAGCTGCACAATTTCATTAATGAGTGGATTTTTTTAGATAAATTATTATTTTTCTCGATAAAACTAAAAGCATCTTGGGGATTGGAGGCAAACTTTGTGAAAATATGTTGTTCGGCAAATAACCTTTAAATTTGTTTGTATATAACAACTTTCAAGTGCCTCAGCTTTAGTAAACAATTAATACATATAACATTTAATATCAAGCGAGATCTACATTAGATTTCAACGAATATTAAAACAAGTTTCCTTATTAAGTAAGTATATTAACAAATTATCTATAATATTTATCTAAAATGAGTTTGCTCCTTAATGACATAAAGCCATTCAACTAAAGTAACGAGTATGCCTCTGCAATTCCCTGATTTGAAATATGTATATTATAAAGGTCATAATCACTGATTAAACCATAAGATAATCAATTTATTTAATGAAGAATTTTCATTTGTGATAGTCTATATCATCTAGACGTTTTGTTTTGTCAATGGAACGCATGGATGATACAGACTACCTTGTGTACATTTTCATCTCCTCGACCCTTTCCGTCAAAAAACCGGAGAAAGCCGATTATCAATAATAGTCGTGGAATCCAGCGTAAGGTGGGTACGTTGAAACGCTGGAAATTAATTTAATATTTTTCTAAAGTTTGTCAGAAAAGGCAACAACAGCATGTTTAAAGTTTTTAAACATTAAACTATCATCTATGAAGATTTATTTGCACATTATTGTTATCTCATCCCGTGTTCGCTAAGAGTTAATGATCAGAATCAAGGTCAGAATCAAAGTTAAAAATTCAAATATTCTCCATTGCTTAGCTTTATACATAAAGACTAAATATTTGATATTAACCAGATATAATTCTGACTTGAAATCGCATGTTTATGAACTTTTAGAATAAATTTATTGCTATTTAACGAGATATGTCCATTTTAAAGTTGATCGAAATATGAATATTGGTTTTAAAATTGATCCTTATTTTCATTCTATTATTTCTGTATTTGCTTTGTTTTGTCGTCGATTTTATCCATTAAAAGTGGTTGCTAATTTTTGCAAAATAAGCAATATTTTACACTTTGCTTATGTACCATTAGATTCAAAATTCGATCAATTTTAGTTTTATAAAACATTAAAAATAAATAAAATCAGGATCGTTTGATTCTGATCCTGATTTTTTCTTTAGTGAGCTGAAAGGTACGAACCTTTTACAAATGGTATTTCAATAAATATTAACTGCTTTTCGCCTATCTATTATAATTAATTATCGCCTTAACGCACATATCTATATATCCCCATGTGTAAACTAATGGATTATTACCGAATCATAATTGAAATATCAAAATGACTTTGTATGGAATCATACCTTCCTAAAACCACAAACTATTATTATCGTAACGTTAATGTCTATGAAGCCACTGAACAAGTTTTGTTTATGTTAGCACGGGTTTTACAAGTAAAATGAATTAAACTAACAAATGTAATTACATAGTATTAAAGAGCTTAGTAAAAGTTTTTTAATGCTTTCCCCTTTTTCCCCCTGAAAAGCACGAAACAATACAACTTTAATGACTACAAGACAAAACCATATAAGATTGGTTTGCTATCGTTCTTTTTTCACTTTTATTTTAAGTTGTGTTTTTTATTAACCACGAGTATTGCACGGTTGTCCCTTTTATATTAAGTATTATTTACTCCTAAGACTTTCAAAAGTTGTTCACAATTGAATGTTTGTTTTTGTTTTATGATCAACGTTTTCTTGAGTTATTTCGTTCCGAAATCAAAATAATTAATTAATGATTAATATTATTGCTCGAAACAAAAAAGGAAAAAAGTTCCCGATTGGTCAAAGAATTCTCATATTGTGTTATTCTTAAAGATATGGTTATATTAAGCTCCATGATTATTTACATCAGTGTTAAAAATCGGGTTTCGATGAACAAAATATATCGAAATTAATAAGGGTAAGAAACCCTTATTTAGAATAATATAATTTTTTTCAGGATGTTATTTTACAACTTCCCCTAGGTCGAGGGGTTTACACTCTCGCTGTGGAAGCGAGAGGTCTGGAGTTCAAATCCCAGTTAAGGCTACCAATCTCATGTTTTTGTTGTTTTTTGTTGTTGTGTTTTAATTGTTAAAGCCAAATAAACATTGAATTGAATATCAGTGTTGCATTTAGTCTTATAGCCAATTTACTATAGTTATGACATGGTGACACTATAAAAACAAATTTGTTTATAATCTAACAACCTTCACTTTTCTGAAATTCTGAGACCCAAACAAATTCAGCGCCTACTGTGCTTTGGTTTTGTATGCTACTGGGGAAAATCATGCTGTGGCATTAGTATTGGTTGGTTCAGGAACTAAGAACACGCAAGATCGAACTCGACTAGTTTCTTTTCAATATAAGGAAGTAAATGCAAAATGTTTATTAAAGTGACCACATTATGAATGTACAATATATGAACCAGAACAACAAGGAAAAATATATTTTGATGATGTTGTCTAGAAAGAAAACCCAAAACAAACAAGCTAGATGCATTATAAAAGTGCCTAAAAAGCACTAATAAGTTGGCCGCAAAGTCAAAGTACTTTAATTTATATAAAAACCAAAACAACTTGCTATATCATAAAATGACTGAAATATAACAACCGAAACAAGCTATTGCATTATAAAAATGCCTAGGTATAAAGAAAACAAGCGGGCGGCATTATAAATGGACCCAAACATAACAAACAAATGAAAGAATGACCGCAGTATGTTTCTATATTTAAAAACCCAAACAAGCTGGCAATATCATAAAAGGACTAAAATATAACAACGAAAACGAACAAGAAGGCAACATTATGAAAGGATCTGAATATTAGAACAAAATCATACTGGCTGCTTTATGAAAGGCCCTAAATATAATAACCAAAACAAACAAAATAGCTGCATCATAAATATACATAGATATGTGAACCAAAAAATAGAAATTAAAAGCAAAACGAGCTGGTCGCATTATGAAAGAACCTGTTTTTTTGCAATAGACTAATAAATACGTCATGCAGAGTTATAAAATTTAAAATGACAAACATGTAACGTATAGATTTCGTCTCAATTGCCATTTAATTATAATTCCTTACAATTTTAGCATATATGCTAATACAATATAGTCATAATTTTTATTTATTTTGCAACTATTCAAATGGCGGAACAAAGCTATATGACAGAATTGATGACTTAACCAGACAACAAAATATACAATTTAAGACCTAACTCGCGAAAAGATATTGTATTATGGCCACGACTTAAAGCAGATAATATCAAAGACACAATTTCTTATCATGGTATGATCATTTGGAACAATATACCTTTAAATATGCGCTATGTTCACAACTTAAATGTTTTAAAGACAAACAAAACATATCTTGATGTTAATATGAATAAATGAAAGAACGAATGAATGAATGAATGAATGAATGAATGAATGAATGAATGAATGATGCAATGTACATATATGTTAATATTATGTATATATTATATTTACACAAATTCTGTTAAGTGAGAAGGAATCTAGCAAAACACAAATGATTATGTTGAATTAATAGAAATGTGCATTGGGGCACTGTCATGTATTAACAATGGCAATGTTTTTATTATGTTAAACAAGCAACAATGCGATACGAAGCAAGAGTAGTCATGTACACACAGTTTGAAATATTCACATTACAGTAAGCAAATCTATGAATAAGAATGCAATTAACTTACATGGATTTTTAGCATTCAGATATAAACAATCATGTCATCAAGATACACAATATATGTCTTTATATAATACATAAACATGGCGAACATTTCCCTCCATATTTCCGGTTTAGTGGAGTTCCGGTTTTACGGGTTTCTACTGTACATTGTACCGGTATATTAAAATAATGATTTTTTTATAATGACTTTCAGTTCTCTAGCCCGTCCAATTGGATTTTATTCTGTTCACATTTGACACGCAACAAAGGTTTCACTACATATCGACAAATGTTTCACTCTTTAGAAACGCACTGGCTAAATTACGTCTCTCTTCACATAAACTTAACATTGAAGTCGGCCGACACTACAATATTCCGCGCGATGAACGAAAATGTACACTATGTAATTTAAACGACCTAGAGGACGAATTTCACTTTTTAAAATGTACAGCTTATGTCGATTTAAGAAGGCTCTATATACCCAGGTATTATTATACCCACACAAATATAATTAAGTATATATCATTAATGCATAGTAGTAATAAGAAGATCATAAAAAAATTGGCTCTATATTGTTTTAAAGCTTTCAAATTAAGGGATTCACTATTGTAATAATATAAATGTCGTTCTCAATCTGAAATCATTCCTTTTTTTGTTAATTTGTTTTCCATGTAACTTTTGAGTATATATAAATATATTTTTTCCTTGTTACATTCTCACGATATATGTGTTTAAGGAAATAATAATTCATGTATTATATGTAAAATCTTCCATGTCATACCAATATATATATGTTCATTTTTTCATTGTTAACGACGATGGGCTTGTAATGTTTAAGTCAAATAAAATATTTGTTCTGTTCTGTTTAAAAAAACTACTTATTACGATTACATTTTAGACAGTTCAATACGACCGTAGCGATGTAACTTCTAAATTTAGGATTAAAAATGCTGTAAATGATCGGATTAAAGACGCTGTTAAAGAATGGCAACATCAAAGCAAACTGGATTCCAGGACCAAAATCATATTCTTTGTCTGTCTTCAACACCAGCCTGATGATGATCCGGAGTGTAAAATACGGCGTGAAACAGAGGATATACAAAACAGACACTGCTAGCATCATCATCAGTAGATTCCACTCAGAAGGTTTCTTCGCCGTAGAAAATTCGAAATTCTTTGTCGGGGCCTTTGTGCTTGACGTCTCGCTTTTGGATTTCGAGGTGTCCTTAGAAGAAACTTGCCTTAATATTGTTGAAACTTCTGTTTTATTTGTTTTGAAACCGTTGCCTGCAGTTTCGGCTCTCTTGCCTACTGTTTCGCCATTTGTAGAACTACCCAGGCTTTCTGTTTCAGTAAGATTTGTTGCGCCGGAGCTGTGACTTGTCCTATCAGACTTAACGCTGTTTACATTAACTGTTCCCCACTTGTTCATTGACCTACTTCGTTTGTTCAGCTCGTAAATAATTCTCGAATATGTCACGATAACTGTCACGAGAACCATCGTATTCAGAGAGAAATCTACGAGATAAAATACAAGTCCAATCTGTTTAAAAATGCCATCATCGCTAGCTGAAAAATAATACGTCTATATAGTCTCATTGACGTCAGTTAACGTAACGTTTACCTCAAATATTTCGTACGTTGCTAAAAGCCTTGTAGCTAAAAGAAGTGAAAATATAACTATACCGATGCCAATATACTTAGCGCTGGATAATGCAATCTGACCACCAAGAGGCTTGCATATTTTCCTGTATCTATCAATTGCGATTATCCACAAACGTAAGGTAGAAATTGAGCCGGCCCACATACCCGTGAAATGTGTTACTTTGCAAAGAATTCTCAATGTGTACCCTATATTTATTATAATCTCGGGTATAAATGGAATAGCCACTGCACACGTGACTGTATCCCCTGCCGCTAAATATTTAATGAGTAAAGTCGGTACGGAATGTTTTGTTTTCTTCATGTAGAATAACAAAGTCAGAATGTTTCCAATTACACCGACTATTAATAGAAATCCGGCCGCTGTCGCTACGGGAAGTATTCGCAGGAAAATTTCCTTCTGTGTCCGTAAAAATAGCTCATCTTCCGTATTGGAACTCATCTGTCGGAGAAAAAACAGAAACTAAAGAAATCGGTTACTAAATTAAAATAATTGGTGTGATATTTATAACACAAGTCAAAAAAGGAAGAAAAATAAAATATAACGAGAGAGGTAGGGGTAACTTTAATTCAAATTGGCATATCTTTTTATTTATTTCATATTTTGACGAGGAGTCAGAGTCGTCAGTGTTATTAGATGGTTTCAAGAAGTAATAAGAAAATCTACAAGCGTTTATATCGTACTGGTCGAACAAAAAAAATCTTAGTAATTGTTACTAATTAAAACACGGCTTGGGCGAAATCAATTATTTGATATTTAAATTGAATGGGTGTAAGTCCAATACTGAATTTATTGAACCGGGTGAATAAAGACTGTTTGAAGTGAAAAAAAGAACATTTTTTTCATTGACGCGCTTATAATGTAACGCTAACATTTAGAGCGTCTTTACATTATGACTGTATAACACAAATGAAGTCATGTCAAAATATATGCGCGGCCGTGCTCTACCATTTTTCCGGAGTCGCAAATGCGGCACGGGCATGCGATTAAGGAAAATATTTGTTCAGAATAATAGATTTGCTATGAAGACTCAATCGCAACTTTTCGGCCATGTCCGTCAGTCTTCGTATAAGAGTATTATGAATAATTTCCAAGGTTGTCCCGATTGATGAAGACTTGCAATATAATCATTAATCAAATCCATACAGAAGCTTTTATTTTATGGTTTGAGTGGATTACTGATTTATCCGTGAAAATTTTATTTGATAATTTTAAAGTGGAAATTAAAAAAATATGATTTCATACTTCAATTTTTAAAGGTTTTTCCCGTGTCGTACCTCAGTTTTATTTTTTCCTTATTATTCCGAAATTTCCAGGTCTGTTTAAGCTAAAAATGGAAGAAAAAAAAAAACCTTTTATATCTAACAAAATAAAAAAGAGAAAAAAAACTTACTTCAATTCATTCAGTTTCAAATTACTAATCACACAAACATCGTCTTTAAGTTTTTATTTCAATTTAACAGTCTGGAAAATACACTTTCTTCCAAAAAAAAAACCCCACTCCTAATGACATTTGGGCATATTTAAGTATCCTACGAGTAATGAATGTAAGTGAAACAATCGGACCGCGTTCGGAAACGCCCTGGTTTAAAATAAAATAAAGATAAACAAATGAAAAACACGGAAATAACGTAAAATTAATACACGAGTCATAGGTAAAAAAAATCATGAAATAAAAACGCGTTTTAGTTAGTTAAAAGAATCGTCAGCGACATAATTTAAGGAATAAAGCATTCCCCAAAACGTATTTTTTACTGCAAGTTATGTGTCCATTAACACATGATCGTCATGCATTATGCATTTTAAAGCAAGCTAATGAAAATAAATGCACATTTTCAAATGTTAAGATACCAATTTTACCGAATAAACTAACACGAAAATAACGATGAAATACAGAATGTGGTATTTTAATAATCACGGAAGAAAAACTCATGGAGAAAAAAAAAATTGAATAAAGCAAAATGTGATATCAAAAAATAATAATGAAGTGAAATAAATAAAATAATAAAAACGACAAGCATAATTTTTTAAAACATAATTCGAAGCAAATTTACTTACTTCTTCGCCGATTTATCACTATCGCCTTTTGTTAAAATAATTAAGTATCGTCAATGCAATCAAGTTTGTCACTGGTTTTTATACTCATGTTGTACGCTAATTTATTTGTTTTTGAATATACAGTCAGTCTGCAGCATCACGTGCTATGCGTCAATTAATGACAAACGCGTGGTAATTATGCACGACTCCGCCCAACGCTAATTTAATGGAACATTTCATTTTGTTAAAGCGGCATAGTCGTATAATTGTTTAAAAAGTTTGGACAGGGATCACAAAATACATGATACCCGAAAATGTGCAATTTTAAAAAGGCATGTTTAGTTTAATGTAATGATGCCTTTAAAATTTAACATTTGCAATTCACATATACACAATTGATGGCTTATCTCAGATTTGATAAAATAAGAAGATTATACTGATTTGGTTCCCGGTCCTATTATGGTTCTTATATCACAGCAGGGAACCAAATATATATAAACATTATTAAGATATAAGAATGCAACGCAATTATAGATTTATAAACATAAAAAACCAAGATCGTATTTAATGAATATTCATTAGATCCATCTCATTTGGTGATTATAGATTTAGTTCTTCTCCGGTTGATCGTACTTTTTAAATTGTTAGAAACTAGAAGATATTCGTCTGTCTGTAAGAGACACCGATATTCCTACTTTCTCACACCCGAGCCAAATGTTACATCTTCTATACTGATGATTGTTCTCTAATTTTAATGCTACCTCGAAAACTATATGCGAGTAACGCTTTTTGTAAGCTTTTTGTATTTAAGCATTTAAACATTAAAAAGGTAAAGAATGTTTGTAAAATAAGATTTATAAGCGGCAAGATTATCTTGTTTCAATAATCTTATAATAGGTTTTCGAAAGAGAATATTTTATTTGTGCAGAATATATATTTCGGAACAAATGCTATGCAATTCTGCTATTTTAGGTAGGGCCGTGATTGTGTGCATGCCAAATCGCTCAAGAATTTGGAGTTATTCTTTTTCAAAAAAAAAAAAAAAAAAAATGTGACCTGCGGGTTGCAGATTTATAGTAGCTAAATACACTCACAAGTCATATTCAAAATCTATAGGTCAGCATTTGGTAGATAATCACCTTAAAGGACAGGAATGATGACATGTCCGAGTTCCATTATCTCAGTGCCTGAAAGGGCAGCTTGACCCTCATTAAGCATAGAAGAGATACATAAATACTAGTGGATTAGGTCTAGAACACGCATTGTTGAATATTGTGCCTTCTTACATATCACCAGTCAAGAACATTTTCAAAGTTTAATGTCATATCATTTCATTTAACCCTTAAAAAGACTACACCAATGGTGTTTTATTCCTGTTTATAACATTTAGAGACTTAACTTTAAAAGGACAATTTTGAGACTAGCATACTATTTGCTGTATGTCAGGACTAACAATCTGTGTAAAAAATTGCAGTTCACTCCCTCACTCTCTTTTCTGAAAATCAGTATTTTTTTATGCAAAATGCGATAAAAAGCGCGTTGCAACCAGGCTGAAATATAGAAATGAAATGGTTTTTCAGTTTAACTCATATATTCCTTAATATTTTTTTTCAGAAGTTTTCACTTGATAAATGCAATATTTCCAATTTTATTTTTTTTAGGCTTTTTGATCCCAGTTGAGCCCATTTAATTTATATCATGGTATGATCATTTGGAACAGTATACCTTAAAATTTGCGCTATGTTCACAACTTAAATATTTTAAAGACAAACAAAACATATCTTGATGTTAATTGGAATAAATGAAAGAATGAATGAATGAATGAATGAATGAATGATGCAGTGTACATATATGTTAATATTATGTATATATTATATACTTATATATTGATTACCCCAAAATTGATAAAGGACAGGCTCAAAACTTTGAAGCTGCACAATTTCATAAATGAGTGGATTTTTTTGGTAAGTTATTATTTTTCTCGATAAAAGTAAAAGCACCATTTGATTGGAGACAAAAATAAGATACTAATTTTGTGAAAATATGTTGTCCGACAAATAACCTTTAAATTACTTTATATATAACAACTTTCAATTTCCCCAGCTTTAGTAAACACTTTAATACATGTACCAATTATTATCAAGCGATATCTAAAGTAGTTGTAACAATTTTCCGTATTAAGTAAGTATATTAACAAATTATCTATAATATTTGTCTAAAATGAGCATGCCCCTTAATGACTTAAAGGAAATCAATTAAATTAACGAGTATGCCTCTGCAATTCCCTTGTGGAAAATATGTATATTACAAATGTCATAATCACTGATAACACCATAAGATAATCAATTTATTTAATGAAGTATTCTCATTTGTGATAGTTTATATCATCTAGAAGTTTTGTTTTGTCACTCGAACGCATGTATGATACAGACAACCTTGTGATCATTTTTATCTTCTCGACCCTTTCCGTAAAAAAACCGGAGAAAGCGGATTATCAATAATAGTCGAAGAATCCAGCGTAAGGTGGGTACATTTGAACGCTGGAAATTAATTAAATATTTTTCAGAAAAGGCAACAACAGCAACAACATGTTTTAATCTTTAAACATTAAGCTATCATCTATGAAATTTATTTATACATTAATGATATCTCATCTCGTGTTCGCTAAGAGTTAATGATCAGGATCAAGATCAGAATCAGAAGTTAAACCATTGCTTATCCTTATACATGAATACTAAATACTTGATATTAACCAGATATAATTCTGACTTGAAATTGCATGTTTATGAACTTTTAGAATAAATCTATTGCTATATAACGAGATATGTCCATTTTTAAGTTGATCGAAATATGAGTATGGGTTTTAAAATTGATCCCTATTTTCATTCGATTATTTCTGTATTTGTTTTGTTGCTAATTTTTGCAAAATAAGCAATATTTTACACTTTGCTTATGTACCATTACATTGTAGATTCAAAATTCGATCAATTTTAGTTTTATAAATTATTAAAAATAAATAAAATCAGGATCGTTGGGTCCTGATCCAGTTTTTTAATGAGCTGAAAGGTTTGAACCTTTTACAAATGGTATTTCAATAAATATTAAGTGCTTTTCGCCTATCTATAATAATTCATTATCGCCTTAACGCACATATCTATATATCCCCATGTGTAAACGAATGGATAATTACCGAATCATAATTGAAATATCAAAGTTTGGTGACTTTGTATGGAATCATACCTTCCTAAAACCACAAACTGTTATTATCGAAACGTTAATGTCTATGAAGCCACTGAACATGTTTTATTTATGTTAGCACGGGTTTTACAAGTAAAATGAATTAAACTAACACTTGTAATTACATAGTATTAAAGAGCTTAGTAAAAGGTTTTTAATGCTTTCCCCTTTTTCCCTCTGAAAAGCACGATACAATACAACTTATATGACTACAAGACAAAACCATATAAGATTTGTTTTCTATCGTTCTTTTTTCACTTTTATTTAAGTTGTGTTTTTTTATTAACCACGAGTATTGCACGGTTGTCCCTTTTATATTCAGTATTATTTACTCCTAAGACTTTCAAAAGTTGTTCACAATTGTACGTTTGTTTTAGTTTCATTATCAACGTTTTCTTGAGTTATTTTGTTCCCAAAACAAAATAATTAATTAATGATTAATATATTTGCTCGGAACAAAAAAGAAAAAAAGTTCCCGATTGGTCGAAGAATTCTCATTGTGTTATTCTTATAGATATGCTTATATTAAGCTCCATGATTATTTACATCAGTGTTGAACATCGGGTTTACCGTGAAAAAATTTATCGAAATTAATAAGGGTTAGAAACCCTTATTTAGAATAATATGATTTTATTCAGGTTGTTATTTTACAACTTCCCCGTCGTGGTCGAGAGGTTTACACTCTCGCTTTGGAAGCGAGAAGTCTTGAGTTCGAATCCCAGTTAAGGCTACCAATCTCATGTTTTTGTGTTTTTTGTTGTTGTTGTTTTAATTGTTAAAGCCAAATAAACATTTAATTGAATATCAGTGTTGCATTTAGTCTTATAGCCAATTTACTATAGTTATGACATGGTGACACTATAAAAACAAATTTGTTTATAATCTAACAACCTTCACTTTTCTGAAATTCTGAGACCCAAACAAATTCAGCGCCTACTGTGCTTTGGTTTTGTATGCTACTGGGGAAAATCATGCTGTGGCATTAGTATTGGTTGGTTCAGGATCTAAGAACACGCAAGATCGAACTCGACTAGTTTCTTTTCAATATAAGGAAGTAAATGCAAAATGTTTATTAAAGTGATGCAATGTACATATATGTTAATATTATGTATATATTATATTTACACAAATTCTGTTAAGTGAGAAGGAATCTAGCAATAACACAAATGATTATGTTGAATTAATAGAAATGTGCATTGGGACACTGTCATGTATTAACAATGGCAATGTTTTAATTTTGTTAAACAAGCAACAATGTGATACGAAGCAGGAGTAGTCATGTACACACAGTTTGAAATATTCACATTACAGTAAGCAAATCTATGAATAAGAATGCACTTACATGGATTTGTAACATTCAGATATAAACAATCATGTCATCAAGATATACAATATATGTCTTTATATAATACATAAATAAGGCGAACATTTCCCTCCATATTTCCGGTTAAGTGGAGTTGCAATTTTTCGGGTTTCTACTGTACATTGTACCGGTATATTAAAATAATGATTTTTTTATATTAACTTTCAGTTCTCTAGCTCGTGGATTTTATTTTGTTCACATTTGACACACAACAACGGTTTCACTGTATATCAACACACATTTCACTGTATTAAGAAATACTACTTATTACGATTACATTTTAGACAGTTCAATACGACCGTAGCGATGTAACTTCTAAATTTAGGATTGAAAATGCTGTAAATGATCGGATTAAAGACGCTATTGAAGAATGGCAACATCAAAGCAAACTGGATTCCAGGACCAAAATCATATTCTTTGTCTGTCTTCAACACCAGCCTGATGATGATCCGGAGTGTAAAATACGGCGTGAAACATAGGATATACAAAACAGACACTGCAAGCATCATCATCGTTAGATTCCATTCAGAAGGTTTCTTCGCCGTAGAAAATTCGAAATTCTTTGTCGGGGCCTTTGTGCTTGACGCCTTGTTTTTGGATTTCGAGGTGTCCTTTGAGGAAACTTGCCTTGATATTGTAGAAATTTCTGTTTGATTCGATTTGACACTGTTGTCTGTAGTTTCGGCTCTCTTGCCTACTGTTTCGCCATTTGTAGAACTACCCGGGTTTTCTGTATCAGAAACATTTCTTGCGCCGGAGCTATGACTGGTTCTATCAGACTTAACGCTGTTTACATTAACTGTTCCCCATTCGCTCATTGACTTTCTTCGTTTGTTCAGCTCGTAAATAATTCTTGAGTATGTCACGAGAACTGTCACGAGAACCATTGTGTTCAGAGAGAAATCTACGAGATAAAATACAAGTCCAATCTGTTTGAAAATGCCATCATCGCTAGCTGAACAATAATACGTCTGTATAGTCTCATTTACGTCAGTTAACGTAACATTAACCTTAAATATTTCGTACGTTGCTAAAAGCCTTGTCGCTAAGAGGAGTGAAAATATAACTATACCGATGCCAATATACTTAGCGCTGGATACTGCAATCTGACCACCAAGAGGCTTGCATATTTTCCTGTATCTATCAATTGCAATTATCCACAAAAGTAAGGTAGAAATTGAGCCGGCCCACATACCCATGAAATGTGTTACCTTACACAGAATTCTCAATGTGTACCCTATATTTATTATCATCTCGGGTATAAATGGAATAGCCACTGCACACGTGACTGTATCCCCTGCCGCTAAATATTTAATGAGTAAAGTCGGTACGGAACGTTTTGTTTTCTTCATGTAGAATAACAAAGTCAGAATGTTTCCAATCACACTGACTATTAATAGAAACCCGGCCGCTGTCGCTACGGGAAGTATTCGCAGGAAAATTTCCTTCTGTGTCCGTAAAAATAGCTCATCTTCCGTATTGGAACTCATCTGTCGGAGAAAAAACAGAAACTAAAGAAATCGGTTACTAAATTAAAATAATTGGTGTGATATTTATAATTTAAGTCAAAAATGGAAGAAAAATAAAATATAACGAGAGAGGTAGGGGTAACTTTAATTCAAATTGGCATATCTTTTTTTTTATTTCATATTTTGACGAGGAGTCAGAGTCGTCAGTGTTATTAGATGGTTTCAAGAAGTAATAAGAAAATCTACTAGGCGTTTATATCGTACTGGTCGAACAAAAAAATCTTAGTAAGTGTAACTAATTAAACACGGCTTGGGCGAAATCAATTACATGTAGTTGATATTTAAATTGAATGGGTGTAAGTCCAATACTGAATCTATTGAACCGGGTGAATAAAGACTGTTTGAAGTGAAAAAAAAGAACATTTTTTTTCATTGACGCGCTTATAATGTAACGCTAACATTTAGAGCGTCTTTACACTATGACTGTAAAACACAAATGATGTCATGTTAAAATATGTGAGCGGCCGTGCTCTACCATTTTTCCGGAGTCGCTAATGCGGCACGGGCATGCGATAAAGGAAAATATTCGTTCAGAATAATACATTTGCTATGAAGACTCAATCGCAACTTTTCGGTCATGTCCGTCAGTCTTCGTATAAGGGTATTATGAATAATTTCCAAGGTTGTCCCGATTGATGAAGACTTGCAATATAATCATTAATCAAATCCATACAGAAGCTTTTATTTTATGGTTTGAGTGGATTACTGATTTATCCGTGAAAATTTAATTTTATAATTTTAAAGTGGAAATTATAAAAATATGATTTCATACTTCAATTTTTAAAGATTTTTCCCGTGTCGTACCTCAGTTTTATTTTTTTTCTTATTATTCCGAAATTTCCAGGGCTGTTTAAGCTAAAAATGGAAGAAAAAAACCTTTTATATCAAACAAAATAAAAAAGAGAAAAAATTCAGTTTCAAATTACTAATCACACAAACATCGTCTTTAATTTTTTTTTATTTCAATTTAACAGTCTGGAAAATACACTTTCTTCCAAATGTAAAACTACTCTTAATGACATTTGGGGATATTCAAGTATCCTACGAGTTATAAATGAAAGTGAAACAATCGGACGCCCAGGTTAAAATAGAATAAAAGATAAACAAATGGAAAACACAGAAAATAACGTAAAATTAATACACGATTCATAGGTAATGCGTTTAGTTAGTTAAAAGAATCGTCAGCGACACAATTTATGGAATAAAGCATTCCCCAAAACGTATTTTTTACTGCAAGTTATGTGTCCATCAACACATGATCGTCACGCATTATGCATTTTAAAGCAAGCTAATGAAAATAAATGCAAAATTTCAAATGTTAAGATACTCATTTTATTAAATAAACAAATACGAAAATGATGATAAATATGTATACTCAAGTAGAGCTTTGTTTTATAAATACATTTTAAACCACAGATTTCAACCATATCTTGATTTGATAAACGTTAAAAAATTCCGTGTTTGTTTATCACGATTACGCGTATCATCACATAGACTTTTTATTTAAAGTGACCGATGGACTAGACCTGTTAGCACTCCAGTAAATGAACGGAAATGTACTTTTTGCGATAAATTTGAAGACGAATATCATTTTATTTTAGAATGTGTTTTATTTAATGATTTGAGAAGGCAATTTGTACCAGCCTATTATTACAGACGACCAAATACGCAAAAATTTGTTGAATTAATTACTACAGAATGTAAGCGTGTCATAAGAAATTTAAGTACATACGTAGGAAAAGCATTTACATTTAGAACAAACGAACTTTACAGAGACAACTATTCTTAAACTGATTTTTCAAGATGTAATGATGTGAATTTTGTTAGTATGACTCTTATATGCCTTTATTGTTTATCACTTAGCTTTGTAAAATGTAATCTCATTATGTACAATTATAGTAAATCCATATGTCAATCAACTTGCTAGTTTCGTTTTTGTGCAAGTTGTGACTGGAAATGGAATAAGAATTCGTATTTATTTTATGTCCGATTGACATTTTACATTCATGATTTAAAATTTTATAACTTTATGAAATAAAATCCATTGGTCACCAACTTTCCACTTTCGTTTTCGAGCAAGTTGTGACTAGATATGGAATCATTTTTCTTACTACTACTTACTTTACTGTACTATGCTGTATATGCACAGACAAGTGTATTGAATATTAAAACTGTTTATTCTGTCTATTATGTTACAAAAAAAAAAAGTTGGAGCATATCAATGTTATTAAAAAAACGGGTTGCATATAGCAGTGCTTATACATATGCAAAAATATATGTGTATACATATGTGTAGATGGTATATATGCAAGTTTATGAGCGTGCATGTACTTATGTTTATATAAATGTATGTAATGTGTGTATGTATGCATGTTTGAATATGTAATTATTATTATTAAATGTTAAATTGCTGTAGCCATATATAGTATGTAAATGTTGGCCACATGGGTCTATGACCTTCTGGTGTTTTGAAAATAAAATCTTGAATCTATATAATACAGAATGTTGTAATAATAAATACATAAATAAATAGTTTATTAATGTGTCATATGTTAAAGGGACTCCACTGAGGTTTTTTGACATGACGGGACTGGAAATAATTTTTGAGATTATTACTCCATTTGATGAAGATCTATACAAATAAAGTATGTGCAAAATTTCAGATCATTTGCTCCCTTTGTTTTTCCAGAATAATTATTACAATAGTTAAAAATGACCCGAAATTGAAAAGCGTTTAAACGCTTTTCACTCAAATCGGACTGAGAATAGTACAAACATATGATTTTCAATGTATTTCTTGTATATTTCTTGGTTATATTTTATTTATATTTTTGTTTTAAGTGCTCATGTTTATCTACATGAAAAATTAAAATTTTATGTTTTTAGGCTTGTAAACCTCAGTGGAGTTCCTAAGAAATGAACAAACAAGACATGGATAAACAATAGTATACACCCTGCATAATGGGCCTATAAGACACAATTAACATGAAGACAATAAATCTGAAAACATGTGAACAACATAAAAGGTATGTTTAGATAAAAAAAGAAAGATCTTATTTATCTTTGAGCTCAAAAGAAATACTAATTTATTTTATATAGTTGTATTTGAATAAACACTGTAGAAATGTACACTGAGCCAAAAATGAATAAACAAAAATGTGCTAATATCATAAAAAAGAAAATTAATTATGAAGTAAAATAAATATGGTAATAAACATCAGGAATGATTTTGTTTGAACATAATCCGAAGGAATTTTACTCACCTTATCACATTTAGAATTCTCGTCCGCCGATTTATTGCTGTCGTTTTTTTGTTAAAATAATTAATTATCGTCAATTCAATCAAGTTTGTCACTGGTTTTTATACACAAGCTGTACGCTTATTTATTTGTTTTTGAATTTATAGTCTGCAGCATCAACGTGCTCTGCGTTAATAAATGACAAGCGCGTGGTGATTATGCACGACTCCGCCCAACGCCAATTTAATGGAACATTTCATTTTGTTAAAGCGGCATAGTCGTGTAATTGTCTTAAAAGTTTGGACAGGGATCACAAAATACATGATACCTGGAAATGTGCATCGTTAAAGTGGCATGTTAAGTTAAATGTCATGATGCCTTCAAAATTTAACATTTGCAATTCACAGTATCACCATTAATGGTTTATATCAGATAAACTGATTTGATTCCCGGTCTAATTATAGTTCTTAAACTTAACTAGAAGATCATAGCAGGGAACAAAATATATATTATTAAGATATTAGAATACAACGCAATTATAGATTTATAAACATAACAAACCAAGAGCGCCTTTAATGAATATTCATTAGATCCATCTCATTTTGTGCGTAAAGATTTGGTACTTCACCAGTTGATCATTTTTTTTTAAATTGTAAGAAACTAGAAAATATTCGTCTGTCTGTAAGAGACACCGACATTCTTACTCTCTCATACCCGAGCCAATCTCCTTTACTCATGATTTTTCTCTAATTTTAATGCCGCCTCGAAAGCTATATGCTTTTGGGTATAACGCCTTTTGTAAGCTTTTGGTATTTAAGCATTTATACATTAAAAGGGTAAAGGATTTTTGTAAAATAAGATTTATAAGCGGCAAGATTATCTGGTTTCAATAATTTTGTAATACGTTTGCGAAGAGGAATATTTTATTTGTGCAGAATAAATTAATCGGAACAAGATATAATTCTGCTATTTAAGGTAGGGCAGAGATTTTGTGCAAGCCCCATTTGTTCAAGAATTTGGAGTTATTATTTAAAAAAAATGTGACCTGCGGGTTGCAGATTTATAGTAGCTAAATACACTCACAAGTCATATTCAAAATCTATAGATCAGCTTTTGGTCGATAATCACCTTTAAAGACATGAATAATAACATGTCCAAGTTCCATTATCTCGGTGCCTGAAAGGGCATCTGGACCCTCATAAAGTATAGAACAAGTAAAATGGTTTCCTGCGGTGAACATTTTAATGATATAAAGATATGTCATTTAACTATTTTTAACATTATTTGGGGTGGGGGGGGGATAAATAAACGTTTGTATCAGGAAGAATATAGTTGACAATTGAATAAACGGTCAATATAGAAGAAGGCCTTTGGAAAATGGTGACCGTTGAAGACCTGAGAAGGTCGAATTTCTTTTTAAGAAAATGATTAAATAGGCCTACCATTTTATGAATTATTCCGAGCAAAAAAAAAAAAGTAAACACACAAGTTTACGCAGAAAATATCTCTATTTATTATTGCAGATGCCACTACGAATATTTTAATTTTGTAGATTTTCAGTATAAACAATTTATTGTTTGTAAAATTTGAGATAGATATTAAAGAAACATTGATAATATCAAACACATCATTCAAGTTTTTCCACCTTAAACGGTAAAATAACTATAGAGAATTAGAAATATCACGCAATAGTTTTTTGTTCTTAATTAGGTGTAATTCGAACTAATTCCCTACAGGTAAATCCGTAACGTACCGGCAACGTTATTTAGCTAGGTTTTCGAAAAGGTCAATTAACCAACATGTACGGTTTACAGATCACATGCTCCTCCATGTACCGAAAACAGGTCAGGTGCTCCTCCAAGTCTCAAAAGTTAAACGCGTACCAATATCCTGCGGTCTCCAGACCGCAGGGAATAAATACATAAATACTAGTGGATCAGGTCTAGAACAAGCATTGTAGAATATTGAACATCTTCAAATTTTAGTGTCATATCATTTCATTTAACCCTTATAGGGACTACACCTAGAGTGTTGTTTTTTCTAACTTTTAAAGACTTAACTTTAAAAGGACAATTTTGGGACTAGCATACCATTTGCTGTATGTCAGGACTAACATCCTGTGTAAAAATTGCAGTTCACTCTCTCACTCCCTTTTCACAGAATCAGTATTTTTATTATGCAAAATGCCAAAAAGCGCGTTGCAACCAGGCTGAAAATATAGCAATGGAATGGATTTTCAATTTAACTCAAATATTTCTTTATTATCTTTTGCAGAAGTTTTCATTTAAAGTGTATCCCTTGATATATGCAATATTTCAAATTTTTGATTTTAGGCTTTTGATTCCAGTGAAGCCCATTTAACCTGCTGGCTTTGACACATGACCGTACACTCTCAATAATTTTTTTTCCAAATGGTTTTATCAACTTCAGGTTTTTATCTTGATAACCCCAAAATTGATAATGGACAGGCTCAAAACTTTGAAGCTGCACAATTTCATTAATGAGTGGATTTTTTTAGATAAATTATTATTTTTCTCGATAAAACTAAAAGCATCTTGGGGATTGGAGGCAAACTTTGTGAAAATATGTTGTTCGGCAAATAACCTTTAAATTTGTTTGTATATAACAACTTTCAAGTGCCTCAGCTTAAGTAAACAATTAATACATATAACATTTAATATCAAGCGAGATCTACATTAGATTTCAACGAATATTAAAACAAGGTTCCTTATTAAGTAAGTATATTAACACATTATCTATAATGTTTATCTAAAATGAGTTTGCTCCTTAATGACATAATGGTAATAAACTAAAGTAACGCGTGTGCCCGTGCAATTCTCTTGTGGGAAATATGTATATTAGAAAGGTTATAATCACTGATTAAACCATAAGATAATCAACTAATTTAATGAAGTATTCTCATTTGTGATAGTTTATATCATCTAGACGTTTTGTTTTGTCACTCGAACGCATGGATTAAACATGAAACTATCATCTATGAAGATGAAGAAAAAGACTATTTTATCCATTAAAAGTGGTTGTTATTTTTGCAAAATAACAATATTTTATATACACTTCTGTTAATTACCATTAGATTCTAAAATACAATCATTTATTGATTTATAAAACATCATAAAAAATAAAATCAGGATCATTTGATCCTGATCCTGACATTTTCTTTAGTGAACACTTGGTTTGGAGCTAAAAAGTATGAACCTTTTACAAATGGTATTTCAATAAATATTAAGTGCTTTCTGCCTGTCTATAATGATTAATTATCGCCTTAACGCAAAGGTTTATATATCCCCATGTGTAAACTAATGGATAATTATAGAATCAAAATTGAAATATCAAAGTTTCGTGACTCTGTATGAAATCAAACCTTTCTAAAGCCATACACTCTTATAATCTTAACGTTAATGGCTATGAAGCCACTGAAAAAGTTTTTGCTTTTGTTAGCACGGGTTTGAGAAGTAAGTGATTTTAACTAACACATGTTTTCACATAGAATTAAAGAGCTTTGTAAAGATTGTTTTAATACTTTTCCCTTTTTCCCTCTGAAAAAACAAAACAAAAACGAAACAATACGACTTAAATGAACTACAAGACAAAAAGCATATAAGATTTGTTATGCTATTGTCCTGTTTTCACTTTTATTCTAAGTTGTGTTTTTTCTTCAACCACGAGTATTGCACGGGTTTCCCTTTTATATTAAGTATTATTTACTCGTAGAAATTTCAAAAGTTGTTCACAATTGAAGGTTTATTTGAGTTTTTATGATCAACGTTTTCTTGAGTTAATTTCTTTCCGAAATTTATATAAACAGGTTTATTATTGCTCGGAACAAAATGGATAATTACATAGCATAGTTTTCCAGGTGATATAATGTATCTTTTACCTATTATATTTTTTCCTAGGTCTATAACTATCGTAAAACTTGCACGATTTGCACGTTTTTTCTAGAGACTTATGGACTTGTCAGCGTTCTTTCTGCCAAAAATGCAATTAGCTACCCGCTAAAAAAAAAACACTTAAAGGTTAAGAATAATTATACACTTTTGTTCTAAAACAATTTATTTTCTGCTCTCTCTCTCTCTCTATATATATATATATATATATATATATATATGTGGTTTGTTGTTTTGTATAATACTAAAATACATTCAATATAATTATTTAAAGTATTACATACCTTCCATTATGGACCAATATACATTCTGCATGGAAGTTGTCAAACCTGTATAAAAGACCACCTCTGAAATCAAGATCATCCTGTGCATAAAGATCACTATTTGACAAACCTTTCTTGACTGCATAGAAAAATCATCAATAATTTCACCTCCAAATAAAGACCACTTATCTATAAAGACCATGTTCAGCCTCTTGTTTGGATGGCCTTTTATCACAGGTTTGACTGAAGTATTAATTTTGCAACCAAAAAAGCTGATATAATTGACTAACTGGAAATACCTATGGGATAAACAAATTTATTAAACTGCCATTGTAACAGTTGCAAAACTGGGTAACAGACAGTACCCCCTTTGATGGGGGATTTAAAAACAGAAACCAAAGAACATAACTTTTAAACCTTTTTACAAGTTTAAAATTTTCTCCCGGGGCCAAAACATACTGGAAACTTTTGATTGGAAAACCCCGTAAAGAAGGGGAGGGCAAAAATTTCAATTAAAAAAAACTTTGGGGAAAAAAAAGTACTAAAAGGGAAAGGGAAAAGTTAAAAAATTTTTTAAGATTCGAAATATATTTTACCATTTATGTGCGGTTTTAAAGACTATTTTTATATTTACAAACCCTTTTTTCTACTTTTTTCTAATGCAGTTAAGGGCCCTTTAAGGGACATTTTGACCCCCTTTTTTATAAATTTATTATGGTTTGGTCAGTGCCATTGATAATGTGTAAAAATTGCTTCCTTTTGGTTACTTTCAACATTGATTTCACATTCAAAATACATTTTTCAAATTTTCATGAAAATTAGCATTGAATGTGGCGCCGGAAGCGTTGCTGCTTTAAATCAAACAGTAACAATATGGGTTGCTTTATGACAAACATCTGAACCAGGCGATCAAGTCTCTTATGACAAATTCATTGGAAACATTTTTTGAAACAGATGACCCCCCAAAATTTCCTTAGAAGTTTGACTTTTTTGCCATTTTTAACATATTTTTGGTCATATCTGCCTGGTCCATGCTCTAAGCCTACATTTATTTCCTGGATTAAAACTAACCAGTAAGTATCAATTTCACAGCATGTGAACTAACTACTCTTGTCACAAGGTTTCTGAATCAGCAATGAGGGGCATAAACCCACTTTAGAAACATGTTCCAAAAGCCATATTTGCGTCAACTTGAAAGGAGCGTAAATCAAGAAATTCAATGCAAATTAAAAAAAAAAATGTCATAACATTCTGGCTCAAACATTTCCTTAACTACAGTCCCAGCACCACAGCCAAAGCTAAGGCAAGCCTGATATATTTTCAATTCATTTCGAAACCTGCGTAGGAAAGTCAGCATGGAAAGAAGTATTCTTCATGTGTTCTGTTATTCCAGTACATGTAAAACCAAAATTGATTGCAAGCCAAAGTGCTATAACAGATGATGTAATAATGTGACCACCTGGCGTCCACAATTTTATCACATTACTTTCCAGTAAAATATCATGTTCACTGTCATACAGGAAAAGAACAATATGTGATTTAGCAATACCGATGCTTGGAATCAGGAAATGTTCATAGGCCGGCCTTTCTTTTTTCAGCAGGAAGGAATACACAATTGACTGTGCGATCAACTGATCTCGGTGTTTTGCCGGAAATTCTGCCGACGGCTTTATTTTAAAAGATGACTTATTTCCTTCATATAAATCATCATCATCATCATCATCTACAGCTGTTACAGGTACTTCAGAGCCCAAAATAATGTCTACATTTCCATGCCAGACAGAAGTGCAACCTGTTTTTATAAAAATAAATACAATTGTAATAACTAATACTTAGAGTGGCATTATTCTGTGGCATTATTCTGAAAGTGAGCAGTAAAGAAGTCAGCAAACTTCACTATTCTAATGGTACAGTTGAATTTCAGAGAAACCTTGAAGCAATGCCCAGATCATGCTTAATTTTTTTTATATGAAAGTTTCTGCAAAAAGACAATGAATTATATATATGGAACATAACATATACATTGGGTAGTGCCAGTGCTATCTACACCATATGATAATTACTCTGACAGGTAAAAATCCCTAGTGAGCCACTCTACATACACACATAATCATGTGTCCTTAAACTACCGCTGTGTGTATTAGAATAAATTAAATTACAAATGAATACCACCATTCTTTGAAGAGGTCTGAGTCTGAGGTGCCCAGTGCCCTGAAAGCTTGACCCAAACACGTAAAGGGATACATCTTACCACAAACTTTGTCTTCCCAAATTTTACCGGTGATAGGCCCTCCTTACAACAATTGTTACATATGCTGGATCACCAGAAGTTGGGTTGTTAACAACAAATGCTTGATTAAACTGCCCTAAATTTCTCAGTAGATCTTTCAGAAAGACTTATTGTCCGTCAAAGTTTTGGGCCCAAGACTGGGTCTTTTCAAGGTTTTTAATTTTGTGAAATAAAAGAAAAAAATCTTGAAGTTGATACATGTACCAAATAAATCCAATTATTGGAACAATAAGATTGACACCCTTTAAAAGAATAGAACTTTACATAATAATATGTATCATAGTAGCCTACTCTTTGTTTTTTCTGTATTTAAATGTCAATTTTAAAGGTGCATACCTCCAGATGGACTTCTGTATTCCAAGTAAAAACGTCATAATATGAACACAATAACCCATCGTTTAAATGCTCGTCTGAAATTCTTAACCACAGGCGCTAGTCACATAATCAAATATTTTTCATATTCTGCCTATATATGTATATAAATATCTTTGATTATGTGACTAGCGCCTGTGGGCCATACGATAAGTTCTAACCATATGTGAGTCATGCCGTATCACTAGCTTTTACGCACTATTGAAGCTAACAGTGTGTCATTTTTAAAATAACCTCAGACAATAATGAATATATAATGCAAACCTGTGTCTATCAATCTATTAACCAGACAGCTATGAGATACAAGGGAATCCGGGAACCAGTCCCTAGCGGCCGCACAAAATACCCAAATTTACCCAACAGCGATTTTTTTCACTAATATAGCAATATTTATTTTTGTTCGTATAAAATATAGATTACAGTGTTCCCATTTACGCACTGTCACATATGTGTCATAAAGAACCTGTATAGTAAATAAGCAAATGTCACAACTTTACAAATTTATGTACCCCCTGAATTTTTATTTTACCCCCAGTTTTCAAAGGTAAGGGGTAAAAATACCCCCAATGAAAAATAGAAGTGGGAACATTGGATTATAATTAGAAACAAGCAATTATCATAGTATTGCAAGCAATCCATAAGTCCCCTACCGGTAAGAACCCCAGCAACATTCTGAAGGGCCATTCACTTATGTTTCTAACTTGTTGAAAAAGTTCTTTAAAAAAGATCACAGGAAACAGTTTTTTATGTACAGACAGACGGACTGAATGACACTCTAAAGTTATTTCTTTAAGCATCCCTGTTATCAAAATATAACAATTTTAAAAGCAAAATTCTTAAAAAGGAGATAACTCTTGAAATAAAGATGCAAGACGTCATACATGATGTGAGTGTAACAAAGAACAATTAGTAATGAAGGTGTTGATAATGAATGTTTTTTTTTAATTTGAAGTTAAATGAAGTGAAAAGAATGAATGAGAAAATTCAAAGTTTAAAGAGGAGATAATTCTGGAAATATGGATGCTAGATTTATAAACCTTGTCATATTATTATGATGTGGGAGTTTGAAGAAAATCCTATAATGATTGAAAAAGTTGGAGTTAAAATTACCAATTTCTCGAAAAAAGTGTAAGTTCAAAAGGGGCATAATTCTGGAAATAGTCTTGCTAGAGTATTGAACTTTTTCACAAATGTTGAGTGATAATAAGAAACATAGATATGAAGTTTGAAGTAGATACATTCAGAAAAAAAGAAGTTATTAAAAAAAAAACAATATTTTTTCATGAAAATTCTAAGTTCAAGGGAGGAAATTCTGATAAATTTTATGCTAGAGTTGAAAACCTTGTCACATATGATGTGGTTGATGACCAGAAACTTATATTTAAAGTTTGAAGAAAATATCTTAAGAAATAAAGAACTTATAGTGAAAAAACGTTAAAACTAGAATCAGAAATCTTGAAATTAAGTCTATTTGTTTCCACAGCAACCAGTATTTTCAATATAGGAAGAAAAGAAAAGAATGTGCATAATCTCCAGACTGCCAGCTACTCATATTTCAAGTTTCATAAAAATATTTTCAGTACTTTATGCGTTATCACTGGATCCAGGTTATGTGTAAAATTTGCCATATTTTCAGTCTATTTGTTGCCATAGCAACCAGGATTTTCAACATAGGAAGAAAAGAAAAGAATGTGCATAATCTCCAGACTGCCATCTACTCATATTTCAAGTTTCATAAAAATATTTTCAGTACTTTTTGCGTTATCACTGGATCCAGGTTATGTGTAAAATTTGCCATATTTTCAGTCTATTTGTTGCCATAGCAACCAGAATTTTCAACATAGGAAGAAAAGAAAAAGACGTGCATACTCTCCATACTGCCATCTTTCCATATATCAAGTTTCATAAAAATATTTTCAATACTTTTTGCGTTATCGCGGGATCCAGTTTTGTGGACGGACGGACTGACGGACGGAGGGTAAACCTAAAGTCCCCTCCGGTTAACCGGTAGGGGACTAATAAATAAATATTTATAAAATAATATGACTTACCCTGCTATAACCCTGCTATAACTTTCTTTCATTCCATTGAAATGGGCAATTAAGATTTTTTAAGAAAATAAAGTTGTGACATTTGCTTATTTACTATATAGGTACTTTATGAATGTACTTGCAATTTTAAAGCAACATATGATATTTGTGGTCTACAATTACATATTTAAGGTGTAATTTTGTTGAAATGTTTGTTGAATGTTATTTAAAAAAGATAGCTTTAATGGAGTACATCATATACTGACTATTTTGGTTCAAAACAAAATGATAGGAAAATGTATATTTGGGTATGTTTTATTATATCTTAGTGAAAGTGTATATTGTATTCATGATTAAAACAGCACTTTTTTAGTATAAAATATCTATTTTTAGTATAATTGGGCAATATTTGGGTATATTTAGGCAATATTTGGGTATATTTAGGCAATATTTGGGTATATTTAGGCAATATTTGGGTATATTTAGATATTTCGTGCTGCCCGTCCCTAGAATAGACCCCTCTGTTCTTTTACATGCATGCCTGAGTGTATAGCACTGATACATGCACGGATTAACAGTACAACTCTGGGTAGGTGGGAAGGTAATGTAACGATTTGCCACATTAACGATTCGTCACATAATGATTCGCCACAGAGAAATAACGATTGGTCACAGTTAAATAACGATTCGCCACATGTTGAAAATAGAAACTTTTTCACTCCTATATTAAAACTGTCTATGAAACCTTCTTTCATTCGTAAATTACATAAATTAATGCTGAAAATTATACTAAAAACAACTTTTATTGAATAAAAACTCAGTAAAACAAACATGTTTCATTACCAAAATTACATAACACAGTGATTTGTTAGTGATAAATTTACTTTATTGAATAAAAACACATGAAAACAAACACTTAATTTCTAAAATTGCAAAAAAACATTGTAAATTAGTTAAAATTTGT
>NW_026855062.1:0-2500 GCF_026571515.1 Ruditapes philippinarum
TACTATATTTGATCTGATTGGGCAAGACTTATAAAATAACGCGGAGTTCTGTCAAGTTTTTCAATATATTTAATCTTCTTTTTTTTTAATTTATAACTTATAAATTTTATTTTTTGGCCGAGTCTTAAGAAATTAATTACATGTTTATCAGACACATGTTTGGTTTTCTATTTATCATATTTTTATTCAAATTTACGCTTCTTCTTTAAAAAACAAACAAACTTAGATGAAACAAAAAATCTTAAACTTCACAAAAATATCACTAACACACAGTGCAATAAAGTATTGAGACTTGATGGTATACGGTATTTTTTTCATATATGTAAACATTGTTTGAAAACCAGTTTTATCGTTGCAATTGATCTCCCATTTTTGTTTAAATATTAAAATAGTTTTGAAAGAGTGTTTACAGGGGCGTATCACGCTGGGGGGGGGGGCAGGATCTGACCCCCAAGCGTCTGTGATCAAAACGACAAGCACCGCTCAGACCGATATTATTTCTGAAACATAAAATTCGGCGTAGTTGTATAATAAAACTATTTGATAAAACCGATATTTCACTAGTGTACAATCAAACAGCGCGCAAATTTGAGCGTTACACTATAGGTGCGATAATGAAAAATGATGCTCTTTTTACATTATTTTGTATATGTGGTAAATAGAATATTATTTCCGTGTAGATTAAATAGTAAATTGATTGAACGGTTTAAATAAAAGAATATTTTACAAGCATAGACTCATTCAGTATCCTCTATTAGTTGACTATGAAATTAGGAACTACTTTAGCTTAACTCAGATAATCAGCTCACGATTTGTTTATAGAAAAGGCCGACATAATAATGTTGTCCCAGGATACTGTGTCAGCGTTGAAAGTGTTGGTCAAATCGATACTATTCAATTCTTGATTTAATTATGAATTATAGGTAAATAAGTGTATATTGGATATTGAATGAATGTAAGTTTAATTCTAAATTAATTGAACGAGTTGAATGAAATCATTACAGAATTTAATATTCTTTTTATCACATACCAAACCTAACGACCGTTTAAAGTAAAAAAAAAAGAATCATTTTTTATTGATGCACCTTAAGTATAATGCCAACATTTAACTCGTCTTAAAGATCCTGTATGTTTTGTGATTGATATTGTTACTGTGTGTGTGTGCCACACTTACAAGGAATTATATGTGTATATAATTATGCAAATGAAACAATTTTCAAACATCGAAGAATAAGTAAAATATGTACTACAACTATTTGTGCACATTATGTGTAATCAATTAAATGCAAATGTATATGCATTAATTTCTTTTTGGAAAATTTGACATCGAATGTATAGAAAATAAATTTCTAATTACCTCCCTTTATTTACATGAAATGTTAAATTCGGTAATATCTTAATAGATAATGTTTATTGTAACTTACAATATTGACAAATCCTAATTTGAGCATCATATTATGAAATAAAACCATAAAAAAGAGTGTTACAGGATCCATAACGCTATATATGTTTGTAAAACGCAAATGATGTCACGTCAAAATACATGCACCGCTTTGCAATACCGTTTTACGGAGTCGAAAAAGCGGCACGAGTATGTAAACCATAAAATGTTCTTGTTTTTTTCAGATTACGGACAGTGTGGTGTTTCAGAAAATATGGTTAAATTATCACGTTCAGAGAGAGCAGAGGAGGTAAATAGAAGTACATGTACAAAATAAACATTGATATGTTAAAAATATGTAGAAAAAGTCAGTGTTTGATGAAAATTCAATGATTTGATATAAAGTGAAGGTAGAGTCTTAGAAAGGGTCACCAAAATGTCAATTCATCAATGAAAATAAAGAAAAGCATCGTTTAGGTAAATTAAGTAATGAGATAAAAACAAAATCTGTCACTCATTGTCATTTGATATGTACTTTCAAGGGAATAAAAAAACTCATCAGAGGCTCAATGAACATTTTCCTGAACATGTTTAATAAAAGTTGATATTAAATTACACTGTAAAAATCACATATTCATGAGTATAAAAATAATGTTGCCCATTCATTAGTATTGTTTCCCCACAATATAAGAAATAATAGTGATACGTGAATATTTATTTTTTACAGGGGGCGTGGCCATGGCTGGGTTGGCTGAGTGTTTTAGATGACGAAGACATACCTCATACATGCGGGGGTGCCGTAGTTTGTGACCGGTGGTTTCTCACAACTGCTAGCTGTGTGTCTAAGAAAAAAGGTGGTCAAGTGGTTCCATATAAGACGTCAAGGGTTTGTAAATTTTAAGTGATTGATACACCATGTGATTTGTTGTCAGACCCAGCTTGTAAATCTATCTTTACTTTAGACTCAACTTAAACAGACTCAGTCAAACGTTATCTGTAATTTCGTGTCTTTCTGTAGTTGTTTGTGCTTCCAACGCAGCGGATGTCGCGTGCCGGATGTCGCGTGCCGTCTGTCGCGTGCCGGATGTCGGGTGCCGTGTTACAGATGTAATGAAGTTT